>NC_080560.1:28582500-28772500 GCF_030253575.1 Rhododendron vialii
GTGTATGTTTTAGTTCTCTTCGTTTTCCTCTTATTAGCGATGTCCTCTTTTACATAACGTGCATTATGTTGCCTTGTTCAGATAGTGTTGGATTCAGATGATAAGTTGTTCGGAGGCTTCAATAGACTTGATCACAACGCAGAGTACTTTACCTCTGTAAGAACTTAGATTCAGGATGAAATTGATTCCTTAGGATATCTATATCTTTATCTACAAGAGAGTTATCAATACGTATAAATCATCTCAATGTAACCGTTTCTAAACAGAATCTTCCCATTGCAGGAAGGGTGGTATGATGACCGACCTTGTTCCTTCCTAGTATATGCTCCTTGTAGAACAGCAGTTGTCTATGCTCTTGTGGAGAATGACCCACAACCTGTCTTGAGGGCTCCAATACAGCTTTGCTAAGCAACAGGTATTTCGATCCAGAATACACGGTCATCATAGAATTATATTTACCATGATCAACAGTCGGAGTGTATCCCAGATGGAACAACCATTGCTAAAGAGACAAGTGGCAGGAGATCTGCAATTACAAATCTGCCCTCAGCTTCAGAAGAGACGTCTTTTGTAGACGTGTAGCAGAGTATCACATAGCCTTGTCTTGTAAATGTTTCTCTCGTCTAAAATTATATTATAGTATGTGAAAATGCAATGTTATATTTGAGTCGTTACAAGTGTTGTTTTAGTTACAAGTGTTGTTTTATCTAGTGGAATTAGTGCTTAAAATAGATCTCTTGTAGCTCTGAGGAATTTATCATTACAATTTTTATATTACCCGTTGGTCTCAACAGGCTTGATAAACCCGCTACTGGACTTTCCCCCCTATGTATAGCCAAACTGTTTTCCACCTAATAGCTGCTCCAATAGTTTAATTTATAGGTGAATTCTGTGACAAATAAAAGAATAAATGACTTGCGTTATGAGAGCGAATCGTTAAATTTTTATCATTTGGAGACGGCCAATAGTTAGCATTGGGGTGCCATTTAATGCTCTGCCTTTTTCATGTTTGTGTAGGTGCCCAAATGATACAAAAATAACAATGCTTTATTGCGGGATGGTATTCTATATGGTAGGGCTCCATTTTAGCTTGCTCTATTGTAAGTTCAAAAAAAAAAAATGTAGAAAGATCGAAACATGCTCACATTTTGATGATTTTGATATGTCGTCCTGGAAGGTCAGTTATGTACCAACTTAAGTTGCGTTTTTATTTTATATATATATATATATATATATATGAGGAATTTTCAAGTGAGGGATCCCTCATTTCAAAATGAGGGACTTTCATTTCCCGATCAAATTTTGAAAATCCGAACCGTTTAATGTATGCAGAATGTAATTTTAAGGGTCCCCGCGAGAAATTAGCAAAAAAAATGACTGAGAAGGGCGTCATCCGAGCAGTTTTTTTTGAACCGTTCAATGAAAACTGCTCGGATGAAGCCCTTCCCGGTCATTTTTTTTGCTAATTTCTTACGGGGACTCTTAAAATCACGTTCTGATCACTTTGAGCGGCTCGGATCATCGAAATTCAATCGGGAAAGGGAGTCCCGCATTTTAATAAAATGAGGGATCCTTCACCGGAACCTAACTCATATATATATGAGTTCCCTTCTTATAAGGACCTCATTGATCCCGATCGGATTTCGATGATCCAAGCCACTCAATATGATCAGAACGTGATTTTAAGGGTCTCCGCGAGAAATCGTCAAAAAAAATTATTGGGAAAGGCTTCATCTGAACAGTTTCAAACATTTTTTTATTAAACAGTTAAAAAAAACTATTCAAATCAAGCCCTTTTCAGTCATTTTTTTTGAAGATTTCTCGCGGGTACCCTTAAAATCACGTTTTGATCATATTGAGCGGCTCGGATCATCGAAATCAGATCAGGAAAGGCGAGAAATGGAGAGGTCCGCATATAAGGTCCTTACCTGAAGATTTATATATATATATATATATATATATATATATATATATATATATATATATATATATATTGTTTTCAGACTAATGATAATAGTCAAGTTGTTTTTGTTAAATTATACTCCCTCCGTCCCTTTTTTTGTGTCCAGTATTCTATTTTGGGCTGTCTCTTAATAAGTGTCCATTTTGTAAAGTTAGGGGGGTAAAAGTTGGTGTATTGTCTATTGTGTCCCTAAAAATAGATTTTATTTTGAAAAGTTAGTAAGTAAAAGTGTAATGATGATGGGTAAGTAGGAAAAGTGAAGGAAAAAGTTGATGTGAAAGGTGTAATGATGATGTCTTTTTAATAAGTTGGAGTTACGAAGCAGGACACTTAAAAAGAGACGGAGGGAGTACTTATTTTAATATGTGAGGAGAATGGCCTGTCTAAAAATCCTTGAAAACATAACAAGGACACTGCATACCTTTTTTTTCCTTCTTTGTTTTGGTAACTAAAGCTTCTATTAAAAGCAACCAATTACAAACTGGAAAAGAAAGCAAAGGAGCAACACTGTCAAGTAAAAGCTGCCAAAACACTGGCAAGACCTAAACAGAACAATCAAATCTGATTTAAAAAATACAAAGCTATTTCTAGGAAAAGCATGATAAACTCAGAGACCCAGAAAGCACGTTATCGAAGATTTTCCACTGAAGGCGCCAATTCTCATCAGACTTTCTTTATATGTTTCCAGTAGGGCGGGTAGGCGATGCTTTTCCAGACTTCAAAGTCATTTCTGCAGATGATTTCACTAACCTCCAGACTAATCTATTGGAAAATCCTTCTACTCCATTCGATCCTTTATCCTTAGGTGGTAATGTATTACTATAATGTTGCAGCCATAGAGAACTTATAAAGACAATGTGGTGCCGCTTCATACCCCCACAGTGATGCACGAACCCATTCAGTTTCTTCCGGTAAAGTAAGGGGACCCTTGAGCAAACCACAACTCTGCAGTTCTATGCGCTCCAATTTCTACCAGAATAAGGACAAGTGAAAAACAAGAGATCATGGCTCCGAGAGTCTAGAACTAGACCCTGTTGCAGTAATCTGTCCTTATAATACACTTTCTTTAAAATGGTTGGCAAACCAAAATCACTTTTGCCCATGGCACCATAGGAGCAGCCATTCTAAAGGCATTTCAAGAAGATGTAGGTGCGTTCTTGCGATCTTATTTTAGGATCTTACCTTATTTTAGATCTTATTTACAAATAAGTTCAGATCATGCATTCTCCTAAACTTATTTGTCTAAACTTGTTACTTATCCTACGCAAACACAATTATATCATTGCCAAGTCTAGACTTACAGTTCAAAATTAAGTTTAGGAGAATGACTAAACCTTAAGTTCGACTTTAAATTCCAAATTAAGATCACAAGAACGCACATGTGGAACAACCAGATGGGTGTAGGGTCAAATTAACCGAGTCACATTGATCAAGTTTTAAGGAGATAGGAGTATGCTCTATTATTTCCCTTGTGACTAGGCTTCTTGATCTGGGCCATCTCCAAGCCCCTTGATGAATAATATTCTTAAATTTAATTTATTAGAGAGGACCCTACCTGCAGAATTTAGATGCTTCAAACTTCTGAAATATAGAGCCTATAGAGGATGCCAATTGTCTAACCAGGTCATGCCAATTCCCCACCTCATAGTTGATCCAAGGCTAAACAAGGGTGTCTGAACCTAAATTTTTTGCTTAACTGTTCAAGAAGCAATGCTAGGAGGTTTCATGCGCCAAATGCACTGTTTTTTTTTTATAACATAATAATAAGTGTGGATCCACTTGACGATAGAGAGTGTGTTTTTGCAGATAGCCTAGATATGCCATCCCACTGAAGCCTTATTCCAATCCTTTAACTTCCTAAAACCAAGACCCCTAGGCAAACAAACGGAATCCCAACTTACCTTGGCTACAGGGGTTTTCACTGAGGTTCAAACCAGAAGAATGCCTGCCTTAATAAGAGTACTCCCCACCTTTTCTTTTCTTTTTAACACTTTTTGAGGGATAACAAACATAGAACTCCAACACACTTGGATGCTAAATAGCACAGAATCCATCATCTGAGCTCTACCTCCATATGACAGTCTATCGGTCGATCTAGATTGAACTGTGGTTCAGATTTTCTCTAATAAAGCCTTGCGGTCTTCAGCCCTAAGCCTATTACTAATCATTGGAACCCCAATATACTCATACTGCATACCTTGTCTCACACCAATGCCAAGCTATGCAGAGTTTTGAAGTTTATCGCACATTTTTAAAGACATTTTACATCATTTCAAATTTCTTCTCATGCGTTTCCAGCAACTTTTCTCACTTATTGAGGAATTTTACCTTGCTTATCATTAATGTTACCCTTTCCTTATGGAGCAATACTAGGTACATAAAAAATATACCCCGAAAAAGTAAATCAACGGGACATGTGTCATCACTTATATCCATATAAAGTTGGATATACAGTTGACTGTAATGGTATTTTCCTTCAAAGTTTCTAAGCCACAATCCTCATTTTTCATTCGACTGCCAGATTCCCAAATTTCAAAGGACGTTCTCACATCCGGTTAAATAACCCGATCACACTAAGGCCTTGGTGTTACAGTACTAAATTATTGTGTTGGCATTTTATTCGGGATTATTTGTGTAACGACCCTGATTTTCAGTAAATAAAAATTTCGTTAAAAAAATTTGAATTTATTACTTGGATTTGCTTTTAATATTTGTTTTTAATTTCTATAATCCGCCATAATTAGATTTAAGTCCTTAAAAATATTCTTCTTGACTAAGAGTCCTACGTGGCAATTAGAGTTAGCTCCCAACCGATTAGTTGGAGGAACCAGACCACCGATTCACCTAGTTACAATTCCCTAATCCTAGATGGATCTTTTTGACCGTCTTTGAGCCTTATGAAACCCTCCGAACCCTATTGAACCATTAGACCATAGGAGTAATCATTTTATTCCTATGTTTAGTCATTTCAAACCCTAATTATGACCAATATTCCTTCACCCCTTGGACCATAATTGTTAGGGGAATTTTTATCCCTTGGATATTACACCTTTGACTTGCCAATAAGCATGATAAGACAAGTCATACAAAGAATCCCATCATTTTGCTTCCAAAAGAAGCAAGACTAGCCATGCATGCATGCACACCTATGTCCTAGCCTTAAGCCTAACTATCTTAGGTTTTACTTTCCTAGATGAATATATACATGTACTTATATACCTATATATGTCTATACATAGAACACGGGGGGGGAGGGGGGGATGTGGAGGGAGAGAGAGAGAGAGAGAGAGAGAGAGAGAGAGAAAAAGGCCGAATGGGAGAGGGAGGTGGAGTGTGTGATTGTGTTTTGGACACTTACACAAGCAACCTTAATAACCCTAAGCCTATTTACTACATGCCAACCCATTCTAGTCTTCCAATATACAAAGCTAGCCCATGATTATATTCTTTCTTGCAAGCAACCCATAGACTTGACAAGTCAAAAACCCTTCATGATGGCCTAAGATTTGGCCTAAATTGGAAAAGACAAGTCATGGAAAGCTACGACTTGATTGAAAGGCTTGAAATGACGACTCAATTGAGCAAAATCCATGGGAAAAGGGAGAGGGAGGGGGGCCGGCCATATGGAGGGAGAGGGAGCCAAGATTTTTTCCTATAAATAGCAAACTAACTTCAAGTTTCAACTCACACCTTCACTCATTTGCTCTCACTTCTCTCTAGAAACCATTTTCATTTCCAGACAGCCTACTGCCCTTCACAAATCTCCATTTTTCTCCTGCTTAGAGTAGTTTTTAGAACCAACTCCCTTCGGGAACGTTGTAGAGCACTTCGAGACCTTCAAGTTAGACCCAAGAACCACCCCAATCGGTGAGAAAATGACAAAGATATTGGCATCCGAAATTCAGTAAAAATCTCGGATTTCCATTTCCAGACAGCATACTGTCTCTTCCTTTATCACCATTTTTCTCCTACTTAAAGTAGTTTCTAAGATCATCTTCCTTCACGAAAGTTGTAGAGCACTTCGAGAGCTTCAATTTCGACCAAGAACGATTATATTCGACCAAATATTGACCGAGTTACTGCCATCCAAAGTTTGGTCCAGATTTGCGAATTTCACCGCCCGTAGAAATCCTCCAACTAGCTTATTCGGCCCCGACTAGTTTCGGATCAAGGTAGATTAATCTTACTCACTATTTCTATGTATAACGTAGGATAATCTTAACTCCTATCTCTAAGTATACATAAACGTTCTCTTAGCCGTTAAACTCTAAATGTAAATGTATGATGCTTGTATGTTGAGAAATGCATAAGAAACTTGAAAGGTGTTTTTCCTAAAAAGATGAAAAGGAATGGGAGTATGTTAAACATATCGACTTTATTTTCCGGAAAAACATATGTTGTTAGAATTTCCCAAAAAGGAAGAAAGAACGATTTTCAAAAGTCAAGACTTTATCGTTTGATTAGAAGCATTCGTGTTTGATATTTGAGATGGTTATGAGCATAATTATTAATATAGAATTGGATGATCTTGCTAGTATAGTTTCAAGATTACAATGAATGATTTATGTAAAAAATCCTACCGCGGAGTCTATGCATGAAAACGAGACATGAAAATCGAGAAAATAGAAACATGACACCTAGGGTGCGGTTAATAAAAAAGACATGTTTTTGAAGATGGTGAAATGTTTTGGAAACCGCAATGTGGTCGGACATGGTAGCCCATTGTGTGATGTGAGTTTTGTGTGTGTTCCAATGGGAATCCGGAATAGCGGAACCATTGTGAGGTTGTGTGCGTTCCCATGGGAACCCGTACCGGCGGAACCATGGTGAGGTATGGCTTGGTTATCCGCGGAGAGGAGCCAATGCAAATTGTGTGCCAATGGAAACCCGGTGCGGCGGAACCATTGTGAGGATACTCGGGAGATCAGAACGGCGGAACCGAGGTTGGGTGTGTTAAAAATGGATTTCCAAAATAATGAATTGGTTATGAAATGTGGAAAATGGAGACACGATTTACGAGATGTCGCGTAGGAGAAACTCAGAAAATCACGGACACCAACGCTAGGAAGATACGGAATGTGGATGTGTCATTGTTATTCATTTATGCATGAGTTATGTGACAATCATGAGTTGTGTGTTATATCTATGACCTGCTATTTGTAAGTTAAGGGTTGGTGGGTATAGGATTATTCTATTAAGCTTTGTAGCTCACGGCGTTACCTTTGGTGACCCTGACATATTATATCGGTGGCGACGCTGGTATAATGTGTCAGATCTTATAGACGAACAGGGTGAACTCTACACCTTGGAGACTTTTGGAGCCGAGGAGCTGGCCAGGATGGAGGAAGAAGCGGAGCAGTAGATAGAACCCTAGTCTACCCTCCTTTTGTTGAATAAGATTATTCTTTGGAGAATATTCTGTAATATTGAGCTAGACTCCATTTAGTTTTTCAATGAAATTGCCTATTTAACGTTCCCAAAATTCAGGGCGTTACAACTTGGTATCAGAGCTTTAGGCTCAAAACCTCGGCCATGGGTAGAATGGGTAGAACCATGAGATAGATTTACCGTTGCACAAATGTGAATTGAGTTTAAATTTACCGTCCCAAATTGGGTGGAATTCTGTCAAAACAATCCTCGGATTAAAGCTAGGCGCGAAAATTGGCAGTACCGCCGAGCTGGAAATTCCCGAACAATTGGATGATGACTTAAATCAAGAATCAAATATGGGACTTAGAAACTCGAAAACATTTTTGGTGTTAGTAAACCTTGCGGCTTGTTCTTGGATAAACATTTTTCACGCCTCTTAAACGACGAGAGCGGAACCTAGCACCGAGTGCCGAGCACAACCCCATTAGGCGCGGCAAACCGCACCCCCCTAACCTTCAAATTTCAAAAATTTCAACTTCCAAAATTCAAATTTCAAACTTCAAATTTCAAATTTTAAATTTCGAATCTTTTCCCTCCTCCACCCACCTTTTCGGCCCCTATATATACCCCACCACCACTTCCATTTCTTCATCCCTCTCACCATCTTAACTCCTCCAAATCTCCATCCTATCCTATCGAACCGAACCGAACCAAGCCGAGCCATGGCAACCCGACAACGAGGATTTTCGGAAGACGCCATATTCCGAGAAATCGAGCGAGCCGAAATAACCATAACAATCCAAACCCTATGGTTACAACTCTTCACCCTCGTCTTGTTTTGTGCGGTGCTCACAATAGGCATGCCACGGTGGTTCGCCGAGAGCAACCGTCTCAACACCTTTTGGTACTGGGCTCTCGCCGTGATCGTCGTACTCGCAGCGATCATAAAAGAATACGAACGCCGTTTACGCCAAGCTTTGGATGAGAGATGGTAGAGAATCTAAAGGATGTGCGAGACCCGAAACCAACGACACCAATTAGGCATATTTTAGGCCAACCTAGGAGCAATTGTAATCCTTCGGGATGTAGGATGTCGGAAACTAGGATCATTTTTGTCTATTTAAGAATCTCTTAAGCTGTACTCTTCCTATGTGATTAATAAATGGCTTATTTCAGTTACTACTCATTCTCGTGCTTGCCAACTTGCCATTATAGTAGAACTCTATGCTTATGATTATATTTCCTACTAATTTGTGAAAAGCTTGCTTTTATTAAGAGAGTATTGTTGCATACTACTCGATAAACTACTTTTGACTTTTGAAAAGAAGCACCATTTGCAAAATGAAAATTGTTTAAGTAGACTAAAACACCCCATTTCAATTTCCCCTCGTAGATGGTGAACCGACGCAATGGACTAGGACACGATAATGGAGGACCCTCTAACGCGAACCCTGACCTAACCCAAATCATGCAAGCATTCATAACCGCCCTGAATGCCAACCGCCAGAACCAAAACCACGACGACGGACCAATGACCCGAACTCGAGCAATGAATGAATTCTGCAAACGCCGACCCCCGACCTTCCACGGAGATCCCAACCCCGTCATAGACGAGATGTGGCTGAATGAAGTCAAGATGATCCTTAGAACCTTAGGGATTACCCAAGACGGAGACCGTGTGGCTTTAACCACCTATCAATTGAAAAGAGAAGCCCGTTACTGGTGGGATCTGATGGAGGCAACCCATGACATAGCCACCATGACTTTTGCCGAATTTGAAACCCTGTTTCTCGACAAGTACTTTCCCACGCCTCTCCGCTTAGCCAAGGAACAAGAGTTCCTGAACCTAAAACAAGGAACAATGACGGTCACCCAGTACGCGGCCAAATTCGAAGAACTGTCCCGCTACGCCTTAACCTCCATACCTACTGAAGACAAGAAGGCAAGAAGGTTTGAGTGGGGACTGACAACCGCTCGAAAGGCTGTGGTAGCTCAAGCTTTTACCACCTATTGTCGTGAAGTGTGCACTCCGGTTAGAGAGTGAGGAGACTAACTTCAAAACCCGATGGAGAAAGGTGACAGGCAGCACCGGCGAACCGATCCGTACCCAACCACCCAACCACAATCGTGGGCCCTACCCCACCAAACCTTTTAACCCATCTCAAAACAACCAACCTTGGGAGACTACTACCCCTGGACCTAGCGAACCACGGAGAGGTGGTCAAGACATAGCAACAATTCGGTGTTTCAATTGTCAGGCTATGGGCCACATTAGGCGCAACTGCCCGCAGCCTCAAAGGAGGAGGGATGGGAACCTTTGGGATCAGAAAGCTCACAACCTGGACAGGCCAATTTTGTGAAGCAAAACCCCGGAGGCCCATCACAGCAACAGAACGGGCAAAGCAAGGGAAAGTAGTCTATGGGAGCCCAGCAAGGTGCTGGAGAGCGTATTTTTGCACTACAGACTGAAGAACAAGAGCAGGATCCCTCTGTGATCTAAGGTACGCTACTGTAATACCTGCGCATAAGCTTTGTTCGACTCTAGAGCATCTCACTCGCTTGTATCTACTGCCTGCAAAACTGCACTAGCACTAAGTACGTGTGTGAAAGTAACATCACCATTTGGGGGAATATAGCTGTTAGTCTAGTGCGTAGAGGGTACGAATTAGGAAAAGCCAACCTGCGCCTAACCCGTGACCTTAGAGCGACCGGATTTCGACGTAATCCTGGAGATGGATTGGCAATCAGCACATCGTGCGGTTATAGACTGCCATCAGAAGATAATGACAGCCTATACCATAGAAGGACTTGTTTCCTTTTAAGGGGGATAGACGGACAACGAGTTCGGCGATGAAAAGATCGAAGTGGCAGAACCAACGGTTTGGATGGCTAGCTAGCCTTCAATCGAAAGAAGCCGATAGAATGGAAGTGGGATTACCACACATCGTTTGCAAGTATGCTGACGTTTTCCCTGAAGAACTTCCTAGCTTACCACCCCAAAGAGAGATAAACTTCTCTATAGAACTCCAATCGGGAACGACACCAATCTCTATAGCATTGTACCAAATGGCCCCTGTAGAACTAAAGAAGCTCAAGACCCAATTGAAGGAGCTGTTTCATTGGGCCGAGTACGTCACCCTGGAGAGCGCCGGCATTGTTCATAAAGAAGAAAGAAGGAACTTTTCGACTATGAGGGAAAACCAAGTCACAGTCAAGAATCGATATCCATTGCCTAGGATCGATGATCTCATTGAGAGGAGTAACCCGTTTCTCCAAGATCGATCTTCGATCAGGTTATCATCAATTAAGGACCCGAGATGAGGATATCGCTAAGACAGCCTTTAGTACGAGATACGGACACTACGAATTTGTAGTGATGCCACTCGGACTGACCAACGCTCCGACAGTACTCATGTGTCTCATGAACAGGACTCTTTCAACCCTACTTAGACAAATTGTAGTGGTGTTCATTGATGACATCTGGATATACTCTGCCGATGAGGAGGAGCACGAAGAACACCTTTGGATGGTACAACAAAAACTCTGAGATAGCCAACTTTATGCCAAGGCAAGAATATGCGAGTTTTGGCTAGAAGTGGTTAAGTTCTTGGGGCACGTGGTATCCAGGGACTAAATCGAGGTAAACGAAAGTAAGGTCAAGACAGTACCAGATTGGAAACAGCCGTACCTCTGAAATTACCGCCAGAAGTCGACGCGTCCAAAGTCTTATTTTTCGGGATAACATAGGTTCTTTCAGTGCCTTTGCTAATAATTTCCGAGTTGTAGAAAATCATAGGGCTTACTTGCTGATGTTCGATTTCCCCCGAAATGAAGATGGAGTACTTATGCCTTACGATTATAGAGCTATTCTGCTCAAGTGGATTTATTGTTTCCTAGTTTTGGAAATGGGTTTAATATTGTTAGGTGGGGAAGCATGCTGATTCGACAAGGACGTGCTAAGGAAGCGTTTATAGGATACAAACCCGCATGATGATTTGGTAGAAGTTTTGCATTTGACGTTGGCAATTACAATAGGAACTTCATCAAAGGCGTATAACGATCCAAGTTGTTCGACAGACGAAGAAACTTCAAACCCGTTTTGTTAAGCAGGTGATGAGTCTTAATTTGATTAAACATGCAAAGGATTGTGAAGAATATGCTTGAAAACGCTAAGATACTTCTAAGACCTGCAGAAGCCTTAGACAGTGGCCATGTGATGCCAAAGCGTTTTGGAGCATAGCGATTATATCTAATCCATAGTCACGCACCAATTTCGAGGACGAAATTATTTTAAGGGGGATGGTTTGTAACGACCCTGATTTTCAGTAAATAAAAATTTCGTTAAAAAAATTTGAATTTTATTACTTGGATTTGCTTTTAATATTTGTTTTTAATTTCTATAATCCGCATTAATTAGATTTAAGTCCTTAAAAATATTCTTCTTGACTAAGAGTCCTACGTGGCAATTAGAGTAAGCTTCCAACCGATTAGTTGGAGGAACCAGACCACCGATTCACCTAGTTACAATTCCCTAACCCTAGATGGACCTTTTTGACCGTCTTTGAGCCTTATGAAACCCTCCGAACCCTATTGAACCATTAGACCATAGGAGTAATCATTTTATTCCTATGTTTAGTCATTTCAAACCCTAATTATGACCAATATTCCTTTACCCCTTGGACCATAATTGTTAGGGGAATTTTTATCCCTTGGATATTAGACCTTTGACTTGCCAATAAGCATGATAAGACAAGTCATACAAAGAATCCCATCACTTTGCTTCCAAAAGAAGCAAGACTAGCCATGCATGCATGCACACCTATGTCCTAGCCTTAAGCCTAACTATCTTAGGCTTTACTTTCCTAGATGAATATATACATGTACTTATATACCTATATATGTCTATACATAGAACGAGAGAGAGAGAGAGAGAGAGAGAGAGAGAGAGGGGGGGGGGGGGGGGGGCGGATGGAGAGAGAGAGAAAGAGAGAAAGGCCGAATGGGAGAGGGAGGTGGAGTGTGTGATTGTGTTTTGGACACTTACACAAGCAACCTTAATAACCCTAAGCCTATTTACTACATGCCAACCCATTCTAGTCTTCCAATATACAAAGCTAGCTCATGATTATATTCTTTCTTGCAAGCAACCTCCCCATAGACTTGACAAGTCAAAAACCCTTCATGATGGCCTAAGATTTGGCCTGAATTGGAAAAGACAAGTCATGGAAGGCTATGACTTGATTGAAAGGCTAGAAATGACAACTCAATGGAGCAAAATCCACGGGAAAATGGAGAGGGAGGGGGGCCAGCCATATGGAGGGAGAGGGAGCCAAGACTTTTGCCTATAAATAGCAAACTAACTTCAAGTTTCAACTCACACCTTCACTCCTTTGCTCTCAATTCTCTCTAGAAACCATTTCCATTTCCAGACAGCCTACTGTCCTTCACAAATCTCCATTTTTCTCCTGCTTAGAGTAGTTTTTAGAACCA
Source organism: Rhododendron vialii (assembly GCF_030253575.1). NCBI lineage: Eukaryota > Viridiplantae > Streptophyta > Magnoliopsida > Ericales > Ericaceae > Rhododendron > Rhododendron vialii. The sequence continues at coordinate 28,595,324 of NC_080560.1, forward strand.
ACTCCCTTCGGGAAAGTTGTAGAGCACTTTGAGACCTTCAAGTTAGACCCAAGAACCACCCCAATCGGTGAAGAAATGACAAAGATATTGGCATCCGAAATTCAGTAAAAATCTCGGATTTCCATTTCCAGACAGCATACTGTCTCTTCCTTTATCACCATTTTTCTCCTACCTAAAGTAGTTTCTAGGATCAACTTTCTTCACAAAAGTTGTAGAGCACTTCGAGAGCTTCAATTTCGACCCAAGAACGATCATATTCGACCAAATATTGGCCGAGTTACTGCCATCCAAAGTTTGGTCCAGATTTGCGAATTTCACCGCCCGTAGAAATCCTCCAACTAGCTTATTCGGCCCCGACTAGTTTCGGATCAAGGTAGATTAATCTTACTCACTATCTCTATGTATAACGTAGGATAATCTTAACTCCTATCTCTAAGTATACATAAACGTTCTCTTAGCCGTTAAACTCTAAATGTAAATGTATGATGCTTGTATGTTGAGAAATGCATAAGAAACTTGAAAGGTGTTTTTCCTAAAAAGATGAAAAGGAATGGGAGTATGTTAAACATATCGACTTTATTTTCCGGAAAAACATATGTTGTTAGAATTTCCCAAAAAGGAAGAAAGAACGATTTTCAAAAGTCAAGACTTTATCGTTTGATTAGAAGCATTCGTGTTTGATATTTGAGATGGTTATGAGCATAATAATTAATATAGAATTGGATGATCTTGCTAGTCTAGTTTCAAGATTACAATGAATGATTTATGTAAAAAGTCCTACCGCAGAGTCCATGCATGAAAACGAGACACGAAAATCGAGAAAGTAAAAACATGACACATAGGGTGCGGTTAATAAAAATGGCGTGTTTTTGAAGATGGTGAAATATTTTGGAAACCGCAATGTGGCCGGACATGGTAGCCTATTGTGTGGTGTGAGTTTTGTGTGTGTTCCAATGGGAATCCGGAATAGCGGAACCATTGTGAGGTTGTGTGCGTTCCCATGGGAACTCGGATCGGCGGAACCATGGTGAGGTATGGCTTGGTTATCTGCGGAGAGGAGCCAATGCAAATTGTGTGCCAATGGGAACCCGGTGCGGCGGAACTATTGTGAGGATACTCGGGAGACCGGAACGGCGGAACCGAGGTTGGGTGTGTTAAAAATGGATTTTTAAAATAATGAATTGGTTATGAAATGTGGAAAATGGAGACACGGTTTACGAGATGTCGCGTAGGAAAAACTCAGAAAATCACGGACACCAACGCTAGGAAGATAGCGAATGTGGATGTGTCATTGTTATTCAAATATGCATGAGTTATGTGACAATCATGAGTTGTGTGTTATATCTATGACCTGCTATTTGTAAGTTAAGGGTTGGTGGGTATAGGATTATTCTATTGAGCTTTGTAGCTCACGGTGTTACCTTTGGTGACCCTGACATATTATATCGGTGGCGACGCAGGTATAATGTGTCAGATCTTATAGACGAACAGGGTGAACTCTACACCTTGGAGATTTTTGGAGCCGAAGAGCTGGCCAGAATGGAGGAAGAAGCGGAGCAGTAGATAGGAAGAACCCTAGTCTACCCTCCTTTTGTTGAATAAGATTATTCTTTGGAGAATATTCTGTAATATTAAGCCAGACTCCATTTAGTTTTTCAATGAAATTGCTTATTTAACGTTCCCAAAATTCGGGGCGTTACAATTTGCTTTTGTAATTGTTTGTTTAGTTTTTTTTTTTTTTCAATCATTAGAAGAGATTATTTACATCATGTATGAAATACATAGTATCAACCCGGTATACTACATCAACTGTAAGAGTCTACTAGATGATCAAAGCCCAACAACTCAACCGATACAAGAAATAAACTAATCATAGAAGAAGAAAAAAAAAAAAAAAAGAAAGAAAGAAAGGAAGGAAAAAACTCATTTAAGGGAAGAACACCCAAATGCGGGTGGAGAGACTTGAAATTCTGATTTCCTAGTGAGATGCAAGAATTTTGGCCAACTGAGCTAGCCCTAGTTGATTATTGCTTATTTAGCTTTTCGGGGGGAAAATCTAGAAGCAATCATTTTGGCTCAACCAGAAAAAACAGAAGAATATAAAAAAGAAAAAAATCAAATTTGAAAAAAGTTCAAATAGACAGTTGTTTTGAAAAAATTTGACTTTAGTGAATTTTTATTTTTATTGCAATTTTTTACTTTTTAGATTCCTTGGCCCAGGACAAATGATTAATCTAAAAAATTTAACCAAAAACTAACAAAAATTCAAAAACGACTGAATTAAGTCAAAGAAATATGTCGATGGCAAAGTATCAACAAAAATTTGATGAATTGTCAAGGTTTGCAGGAGGTTTAGAGGAAAAAGAAAAAGATAGGTGTGGCACTTTCAGAGAGGACTTCAGCCTCCATATTCATGGAAGGATTTCTTTGCTTGACACGGAGACCCTATCAAAACTTGTGATTAGAGCCCTTACAGCAGAGAGTGATTTAGCAGAAGAAAAGAGGATTACAGATAATCAACACAAGAGGTTCAAGCCAGGACAAGGTAGCGGAGGTGGTTTGGTTTAACCGGTAAGAGGGTGCACACAACCAGTGGCGGCTCCAGAAATTTTTGATAGAGTGTTCAAAAATTACCTTAACTTTACTAGCTTATATTTTAACTAATAATAAATGTACAAAATCTCATATAATTGTATAAATAGTATGGTCAAAAAACATTTCTATTCTTAAAAAATTAACAGGGTGAAATGAGAACTTAAAAATATATATACTATTTTTTTAACAAAAATTTAAATTTTTTGAAAGTTGTATTTTGTTGTAGACAGGCGAGAATGGAGGGGGTACAATTTTGCAGTTGTCCTAAATGAGTTGTCATATTTTTTGCCAACGTTTAACTAGCGTATTAATCTACTAAAGCCCTTGTGAAAGGAATTGTAGCAAGTATATTGGGGTTGACCTTCACGAAAATATATTCTTTAGGATACATGATGAGATTTTCTATCATAGTCTTAAATTTGAACGAATATTATTCAAGTAAACGGAGTTTGCAATGTAGTTGAATTTTTTTAAAGCTTTGTCCATAACTTTGCAAGCTAACTAGACCAAAAAAAAAGGATTATTGTCATGAATGCGAAATTAACACATTTAGACCATCGACAATAAAGATGGAGAGAGAATGCAAAATATACTGTAATACTTACACCAATTAATAGATTCTTCTTTTCACTTTCTTTTTAATTTTTATTATTATTATGTTTATGAGCTTTATTTGATGCATGTTAAGTGTTTAGATATGAATTACCAATGGACTGTAATTGAGTTATGATTGAGTGTTCAATTAGTTTTGGGTTACGTGTTCAAGACTTTTAGAATTGCGTGTTCATTGATATTTACGTTGAGTGTTCAAAGCAAAGCTAACTCATAATTTTTACATGTATTCTACGCAAAAAAAATTTGTTCGGGTGTTCAGTTGACCATGCAACCTACAACATGGAGCCACCTCTGCACACAACAAAACAATAATTAGGAAGAAGGGAGCCTAGCTAATACAATGTGCAAGGATAGGCTCCTCACATTAGCTGTCAGGCTAACCAAATCAAACGGTACCGGAGTTCCCCAATATTCAATTCCCACTCCTAGATATATTTATGCAGCAAATCAATCGGAAGAATGTAGCACATGAGCAATTAACTAAAGTGATGCAGAAACATGAAATCCAACACCACAAAGTCATGAAATTAATGAAGGACAAAGTAATAACAAGGCAGAAGGATGTAAAAGCGGTACTAAACTAAACACCAAGTGAATAAACAAAGAAGAGTTATTACAACACTTTCTTCTGTTTCAGAATTCAGACAAAAGAAATCAAACTAAATTCAGGTGCTAACATAACTGGTCTCAGAAGGGGATCCACGCTGCAACCGATGCAGAACGCTTGTTGGGGAAGAATTGGAGGTTGATGATGATCTCAATGCTTCGGCAGGTGGGCCACCCATAGAAGGGGCGGCCAGGTTTGTGCCCCACCCTCCGGCCCAATTCAGTTGAAGCCGATTTCTGTCAACATTATTCCCATCTCGTTGGCCCACCCCATCTCCATTCCCGGTTGATAGTTTAAGTGAGAAGTCTGAGGTTGGATTAATACCTGGAGTCGAAATGGAAAGGGCTGTGCCTGGCTCTTGGAGTGATCTCGGTGGCCAATCGTCAAAGAAAGGACGGAGAACACCGGTACCGGATTTTTGAACCTCATTTTGGGTTTCAAAGAGGGCTTTGTTATCACTTCTTGATTCCGAGGATCAACACAAGAAACCAATATGGTAGAAAAGTTAAGCAAAAAATAAGGGAACAAAGGAGGGTATGGGCAAATAAAGAACAGCACTTGTGAAATGGAACCTGCCAAGGTCCCATTTCATAATCCTGAGTTGTTCACATTTTGTAAATCTCAATGTGTACACTATCCATGCAAAAATCATGTCGAATAGATATTGATAAGGCTTAGTTCGAGTCAATTTTGTTTTGAGAGAAATAGATGGTCATCGTTTCATCGTTCATTTCTCTGATGACAAATATGAGTTGTTCACATGAATAATTATTTTCGATCAAGAAGATGTACACATCCAGACATACACAACAAATGGCTCAAATAATCAAGTAAGACCATTTAGGTCCTATTTCGCATCACACGAGGGATCGTCACATGAGAAAGATCTTGATTCATGCAAGAGAATCGCATCCATCCACTAAAAATCCCCACAAGACAAAAGAAGAAAAAGAATGGTCATTTTAATTGGGAACTGATTTTCAATCACTCATATTTTTCGAAAAGACTCAACTCTATACTAAGACTTGGAACTAGACCAATCCGTCATATATATAAAAAATAAAAAATAAAAAATTGCACTTCGGCAATCATTTGTCAAACTAAGCTACTTGATAACTTGGAAGTCGGATCATTCAATTGACATATAAATTTGTAATGGAGAAAAAGATTATACCTTCCATTGAGGAGATCACTCGAAGGTTTATGCAATTTCATGGATAGAAACCATACGAACAAAAAAATTTCTCTTCATATTTTGAGTTATTCGGAGAATGAAAATGAAACCTGTGATTGAGTTGGTGGAGATCAATGGAAGGCCCAGGACAATCGAAGTGGACCCCACTGGCCAACACCTGAGAAGCAAAGGGTACAGTGGTTTTAAGCGCTGTGGCACTGCTGCCACCACTAGCAACTCCACCATAACTTCCACCAACACTGTAGGTGGTAGAGGGTGTGGGAATTTCCACAGGCTTTCTTGAACGGTTGCGGCCACGGTGCACGTGGCGTTCGCAATATTTCTGGCCAGCCACCACATCCCTTGAGCACCTCCATTTCTTGCCATCAGTCCTCCTGCACCGACCCGGTTCTGGATCCATCAATCCTCTCCCCCAGTATCCTGATTGCATTACTGATTCAAAACCCAATTCAACCCATAAGATGACATAACATAATATAATACATGTGTATGCATGAATAAACACACATACAACGCCAACAAATAAAAAATAAAAAATTAAGCAAGTAAAGAACTAAAATTAATAGGCTCTAAACTTCTAGGACTTTTGGAGCATAATAATGAGGAGATCTAAATAATAATATGTTCAAAAACTGCTCAAAGGGAATCTGAAATACAGCCCCAAATGCATAATCAATAAAGAAAACGCAATAGAGAGGTATAGTGCCCCCTAAAAGACATAAACTTGGGTAAGATCAATTACCAAGGATCTAGAAGCTACTCGCTGGATTGAATAAAGCAAATGTCAAATTTGGCTGCAAAAAAATAGCAATGGCAATGACAATGGGAAATCTAGCTTCGTGGGTGTGGATGCTCTTAGCGCATAAATTCATGGGTGGGTGTGCTCTTTGTAACACAAAAAGCAAACACCATTTGAGTTAGCAAAAACATATCATATGTGAAGACCTAAATACTCACAGTGTGTCCCCGTATCCTTGAAATGAGAATTACATGAATCCGATACTTAGTCACACATACCCACACCGGACATCCATACCCAGGTAAAGTAATCAAATCAGTGTCAATCCTGTTAAAATTAATCTCTTGTGGTTATTTTGCAATTAGGCTAAATGTTATATTTGTGTTCGGGCTGTCTATATTGTTGTAGTTATGTCAAATTGTATTGTTTTAGTTGGGTCCAAGGGTCAACTCAAAAGTCCAAATATGTAAATATAAATATCTCACGCCACGCGTAAGAATTCTCTGGATGAATGAAAATATTAGTGTGCCCTGCCTTCCCCTGTTCCTTCGTGCCATTTTCCCCAACCATCTTACCCTCTCATCATATTCAATTGCAACCCCTCGTTATTAATCAAACATGACATGACCCAGTAGCAAGTATATGCCACGTTTGGCTCGGTGGCCTAAGATTTCAAGTTCGAAACCTCTTAGGTGTTGCCAACCTCTTTGGGCCAGCCCATACGGGGCTTTGCTCCGGCTTTAATTGGTGCCCCTAGTAATGAATGGTGGGATTGGTCTTCAAGACTAGTCGAGATGCACATAAGTAGGCCCGGAAAACACCAAAAATGTGACTACCACAAATTATGTAGCATATCTTAAATGTCTAATTAACCTGAACGATCAATCATGTACAAATTAATCATATTAGAGGGTAGAGAAAATACTATAACTATAAAACAAAAGTGATGGAGGAACTACTTACAAGATGGATGATGATAATGGGAATAGAAGTGTTGAAGAGGGTGGTAGTATGAAGGTGAAGGAGATGGAGAGAGAAGAAAGCTTTTGCTGAGGACAAGGTGGTGGAGAAGTTGAGGTGGAACAGTTGCACCCTCCACCAAATGCCTAAATATTAACGCCTGCAGCTCTAGCTCCTTCCACTGTCCCATGCTCAAGCAACTTCCCATCCCTATAATTACATCGAACAAAACAACCACCATGAGAGAGTGAAAGAGAGGGAAAAGAAAAGAAGAAACTCATTAGTTAGACTTTGAAGCAAATCAATCATGAAACTTCTCATAGAAGGTAAGAAACATTGGGACAAAATTCTTTACTTTAATTTTGAGAATTTTATCAAAAAAAACCGTGGAGTAAATGGGCTAAAGACCATTTAATTCTTTCAGAAGAAAGAATAAGGAGTGTTTCCGGTAGGCAATAAGTTGTTATTATTGAAAAATGTCTAAGATGTTTACACAAACCAATAAGTTGTTGAAAAAAGTCATGTTGTTTTCACAAACCAATAACTTGTAAAATTTTAAGTTTATTGTGGGATAGAGTTGTTAAAAAATGTCAAATTGTTTCCACCAACTAATAAGAGGGTATTTTCCACTAATTTTTCGGGTGAACAAATTGTGGCAAAATGGCATGTCGTTCATACTAATAAAGAAGTTGTGCATCCTCATTCACAACTTCTTTATTAGTGTGAACACTAAGTTGTAGATGAGATGCAAAACTTGCTACTTAGTGTAAGAACAATCTTAATTATCATAACTTGTTGTCCAAAATTGTTAGTGGAAACATGGCCTAAGGCGGTGACTAAATGGGCTAAAGACTTCGAGGCAGATAATTTTTCTCACATACTACATCAATTAAGATTCTATCTAGCAGAAATAACTTGTCTTAACTTTTGGGGAGAACTCACCCAAAATAATGTTCAAAATTCCTATATCAAAAATACTACTTTTTTTCTTTTTATCAGAAAACCAGCTCGGTTGGTTGATGGGTTTCAGAACTTTTTGTAGCATCTCCAAAACACTCGTTTGACATCAATTCCTCCATTTTCAAGGAAAATAGTGCTTGAACACGTACATCCTCCATTTGAAGGAATTGAGATAGTGTTTCAGAGGATGGGTTTTTGAAGGAATTGAGACCAAAAAAAAAAAGTATTTTGTTTGGCAAAAACGTGTTTTGAAGGACCAAAAAAGTATTTTGGAGGCTTGGTTGGATATGTTCCAACAGTCCCTTTGAATTGTGAGAAAGGGTGAGATAAGGGATGAGAGTTTTTTCTCACCATTTTTTGTGAGAGAGGGAAGCAGTCAATCAAAATATTTTTATTTTTTTACTTTTTTCTCTATTTATTACAAAAATACTCAATTTAAATGAGTGATTTGGCTGAAAGCCACAACCCTTTCTTTTTTTTCTCAGGAAATAACTCTATCCAGAGGAGTGTAAGTTTTTTTTTCAGGAAAAAAAAAAAAAAAGAACTCACGTACAAAAGACGATATGAGAACTAATAAAAAAAACATTTTTTATGAGATTACCAAAAAAGAAAAAAAATACATTTTCCTGTCAAAAATAATATTCATATGGGTTCTGATCACTCCTGAAAACTTGTCGCAAAAAATACAACTAACGAGCTTTTTTAAAGTGTTTGTGTTATTAAAGTCTTTATGTAATAGTTAAATCAGCAACAGGAATAAATAGAAACAAAATGTCACAAATACTACTCCACTACTACGTGTATAGAGAGAGAGAGACAGAATGGAGGGAAGGGTTACTGGAAAATCTGGTGGAAGTGGGGGTTGAATCAACCGGGTTGTTTAATGCTGACACGTCACTGAGTTTGCTGGTGAGTTGATCAGGTACAAACAATGGAAGCGCAGTGGATGACTCAGATGCTTCTACTTCTTCCTCTTCTTCTTGCTGCTGGTGTTTTTCTGACTCCTTCTGCTGCTGCTGCTGGCATCTCCATTGCTTCAGATTGAAGTCCATTTCTAGAGAGAGAGAGAGAGAGAGAGAGAGAGAGAGATGCTTGGTCGGTTTCAATTCTTTTGTTTGTTTGGTGTGTGTTGGGGATGTGAAGAGAAAGTTTCCAAAGGCTTGTTTGGCAGAGGACTCCTTCTGTAGTTCTGAGGAGTCTTTATATCCTTTTTCGCTAAGAGACAGAAGAGTGAGAGGAGAGAGAAACCAAAAAAGCCTGCTAAGTTTGTTTGTTTATTGTGGCCTTTTCAGGGAAGAAGCTTGGGGCACTTGGGGAAAAAGACAATTCAGACAAGACAGTTGAGAGAAGAAATTAAAGAGAGTCTGACATTACAATTCTCTTTTCTTTCTTTTTTTTTAAATCTGAAGCAAGGAGAGAAAAGTAACCTGCAGCCTGCAGGCTGTCTGTTTCTGTGTGCTTTGGGAAGAGGATATGGGGAAGTGAGAACAACAGCACTGGAGAAACACCCAAAAGTCCCAAGATCTAAACCCACGCACAGTTTTCCCCTTTCCAGTTTTGCCTTATTTGGAGTTTTGTTTAACACAAAACTAGCGGCATATCTGTGCTATAAGCGCGCTTTAGTCAATTAATTACTGTACCATAAAGTAAAACTGATGAACAAATGATGAAGCATTACACTACACTAGAAGAAAATTTAGAGAATAATCAACATTTTCATATAATGGGAATGAATTACTCCAAGAACTTCAACATTTAAAAATAATACTATTGAGATAAAAATAACAAAATCGATTAACGTCTTTGATTTTATGATTGACGTCTTTTATTTTATAAGGTCTTATTGAGAAGATGGTGGTTTTCAAATAATATAAATTGCTCATCGAATTTTGTTGACCATATCAACTACAGTTGTTTTTTACGGAGATGAGTTTTTTAAAGTTGAAATTGATAAAAACTAACCCTCATCACAAGGAATAGATTAAGTGGATTAGCTATGATTTATTTGAAAATAAGTACTTGAACAAGATAAAATGCGATGACTTAATTGAAAATTTTACTTTAAAAAATGCAAGGAGAAGTTATTGCTCTACATATCGGATCGTGCTAATTATAAAGCCCTAGATCTGGGGTTACATTTTGATTTTTTTTGATATAATTCAAGTTAAAAGTATAATATGTAACCATTATTTTGACTTGCATGTCTTTATATTTTTTTATGACTTAGTAATAAGTGAGTAACAAAGCTTGGGGTCAGGTTTGGGCGATTCGAACATCAGGATTGGCCCTAATGGTAGTATTAGCGGGGAAGTTATAGTGATAGTAGACCTAAGGAAATCGTGGTGGTCGCCGTGGGAGAGTGGTGGTAAAAATTGAGTGTTTGTGGTAGCACTTGCAGTGGTAGAGAGGTGACAAAGTGTTCGTGATTTGTTGAGGCGGCAGTACCGATGGTGATAGTAGTAGTTAGTAGCAACATTGGAGTGATTGTTGTGGCTGGTGGGGATAGGCACAACAGCAATGGAGTGGTGGTGGCAATGTTATTAATACCGTTCCGTACCGACCGGTACGTACCGTTTTTGACCAAATTTGGTATCCTACATCTCTAATTTCGTTCCGGCTCAAATACCGGTCGGTACTGGCCGTACCGGTCGGTACCGGACGGTACCTGACGGTACCGTACTATTTTTATATTTATATTTTTTTTCAAGTACCGGACAATACCGGACGGTACCGGGCAAATACCGGACAGTACCGGGCAAATACCGGATAGTTTATTTTTTTTATTTTAAAAAAGTGTATATCATACTATAATTTTTTTTTTAAGTAGGAAAATAACACTAATAGTGATCAATCCGAAATGGTACCCGGTATTTGACCGGTACCGGTACGTACCGTACCAGTAGAAAAATCGGTACCCTGACCGGTACGGTATTCAGAACATTGGGTGGTGGTGGTGCTTATGGTAGTGGTGATAGTGGTAAGTTTTGTCAGAATTAAGTATGAACTAGACTACATAATTATATATGATATATTTGAAGATGACACTTCAAATTTTAAGCAACATAAAATATAATTAGCATATTTACTTGATTATAAATATGGGGAGTGATTTTGGGAATGCCAAAACTTTCTGAAGAGTGTGGTTATAAATTTGGAAAGTGCCAAAATCAATTCTCAATAAATATTTACATATGTAATTTAAATGCTAAATTAGGCCCTTATACACCCCAAAAAGGATTAGGGTTTTGGTGACATTTAGGTATTTGGATTGTTGAGAAACAAAGGGGGTTATTTGGTAAAGGTTTTGAGAGAGATTTTTGGGGTAATAAGTGAAGAGAGATATATAGAGAAATGAAAGTAATAAATCGAGAGAAAAATTATTGAAAATCGTCCCAAGAGAAGGGAAGGTTCTTGGAATCCTAAGTCAACCAAGCATACTTGGGTGTACACAAAACATACTTAGACTAAGTTCCACTAAAAAAATTGGACTTTCTCTTGTTTTGGACTTTATATTGGATATTTCAAAAATATTTCAGTAAAGTTATAATTTTTACTTTATCAATAATACACAAAATTGAATAAGGACAAAACAAGAAAAAATCCAAAAAGTCATTAGCAGAATTTAGTCTTAGGGTGTGTTTCAGCTATATTATTGAACTACAAGCTAATGGTATTAAGTTGTTTTCGCGAAATAGTATTTTAGTTGACGTAGGTGAGGAGAATGACCTACATAAAAATCTATAAAAATATTAGTCCATTTACTTAGCGAAAACGCTTCCTTACTAGGTGTGCATGAAGGAGAGAAAGGAGTGTTTTTAGAAGCTCCACATAGTTCAATTGTGCGTAACTTTATTTTGATAGAAATACTTTTTTTTCCTGCCAAAATGGTAGGAGATTTCATTCATATGAAATAAGCATTCAATTAAAGAGGGTTATTAATCCCAAAACAGAGACAATACCTGGAGGTCTAGATTCACAAGCTTTTCACTCCAGAGCCTCACAAATTAACCACCATGGCGATCATCAGAAAGCATTTTGACAACAGGATCCCAAAACCAACTAACGAAATCCCAACAAAAATCGACAAGAAATTGGAGAGAAAAACTCTACAAAAGGGAGGAGGACTTCACAAATAGAGCCCACATCAACCATCCAGTTTTTTTTTTGATAATCCATCAACCATCCAGTTCAAATAACCAGATTCAGTGACTATGGGGGCTAAAGCTTGACTGAAGAGGGAAGAACTAAATGAAAACCAGAAAAACTAAAAAGAAAAGGAAAATCTTACAATCAAAACACCACCAACCAACAGTCCTACTCCGACGAACCAAGCACACACTAAACGGGTACCAGGAACCACGTCTGCAAACTAAAACCGCAATCCTGGGACACACCAGGGTGGTGGAACCCCGACAGCTATGCAAAGGAGAAGGTGGAAAAGGTGCGGCGGTTGAGGCAATTGGAGGCGTAGGGAAAGGACAAGGGTAGAGGGTGATGAAGGGAGGAGATAGATCTCCGGCCGAGACGATGGAAAGAATGCCAGAAAGAGGAGGAAAGTCCCCACCCCATTTAGGGTGGAAACCCAGGTGGATGGAGTGGGACAGAAATACTCTTTACTGGAATCCCAAACTCTTGTAGAAGTGTGCGCAACCAAGTCAATTCACCAGTGGTATGAGCCATTGCTCTATACTCTGCCTCATCACTAGAACGTGCTACAACCGACTATTTCTTACTTCTCCATGTCACAAGATTGTCTCCTATAAAGGTGCAATAGCCAGTAGTAGAACAACGATTAGCAGGAGATCCTGCCCAGTCAGTATCTGTATATCCTTCAATACGAAGATGTCCAGAAGATTTGTAGAGAAGTCCACATCCGGGAGCATTTTTTATATACTTCAAGATACGAACAACTGCCTCCATATGAGGAACTTAAGGATGAATCATAAATTGACTGACAACATTAACTGCATAGTAGATATCGGGTCAAGTAATAATTAGATAAATAAGTTTTTCCACAAGTCTCTGGTGCATCTCAGGGTTGTCAATCAACTCATCATCTTCAGGCATTAACTTAATATTAGTCTCCATGGGAGTAGCTATAGGTTTAGACCCAATATAACCTATATCTTTCAAGAGATCGAGAGTGTACTTCCTTTGTGATAAATCGATGCCCGCTTTAGAATGAGCCACCTCAATGCCATGAAAATATCGAAGTTTGCCTAGATCTTTGGTAAGAAAGCTAGAACCAAGATGGTGAATTAGTGTTTGAATCCCAATGCTATCATTACCAGTGATGACAATATCATCCACATAAACCACGAAAATCACAATACCACGAGTGGTCTTTTTAAAGAACATGAAGTGATCAGCCTGACTCCGAGTGATACCATGAGAAACAACAGTATTACTGAACTTATCGAACCAAGCCTGGGGAGACTATTTGAGGCCATATATAGATTGTGAAGACGACACACACACTCCCCTTGGACTCAAACTGGGTGGTTGTGCCATATAAATAGTCTCAAAACCGGATCTTCAGACGGTGAAGGAGATGATATGGGTAAAGAAGTTGGGTCTCAGGAGCAATGGGTGGTGCGGCAGCGGAAGAGCACCGAACATAGACCTGTTGTATGGGTGGTCGAGAAGCAATCTTGGGAAGACAAGGTGATAAACCAAGATCAGCCAACATGGGTGTCAGTAATCGTGCACCTGCTGGGAATAATATGGGACTGTCTCAAAGAATATCACGTCAGCACTTACAAAGTGCTTACATAGCGAGGGACTATAACATCTGTATCCTTTCTGTGTCCGAGAGTAACCAAGAAATATACATTTATAAGAACGAGGATCAAGCTTATCACGACCTGGAAAGAAATTATGTATGAATGAAACACAACCAAAGAGTTTTGGGGGTAGAGGAAAAAGATCCTTGTCAGGAAAGAAAACCTGGTAAGGAGTTTTGCCGTTCAAGCCCGAGATAGCGTTCTATTTATAAGAATTAGCTGTAAGAATTGCATACCCCCAAAAAATATTTTGGAACTTGCATGTGAAGACTAAGAGCTCGGGCGACTGCTAAAATCGGTCTATTTTTTCGCTCAGCAATCCCATTTTGTTAAGGGGTGGTTACACAAGTAATTTGATGAATAATGCTATGAGTTGAAGTAAAATGTGTAAATTGATGAGAAGTATATTCTTGGGCATTATCAGTCCCCAAAATACGTAATTTGGCATTAAATTGAGTGACAATTTCAGCATAAAAATTTAAAAACACAGAAAATAGTTGACACCGATCTTTGAGAAGATATACCCAAGTTAAATGAGAAAAATAATCAATAAACGTAACAAAATAGCGAGCACCACATAAACTCGTGGTACGAGATCGGATATACCCAAGTTAAATGAGAAAAATCATTAATAAACGTAACAAAATAGCGAGCACCACATAAACTCGTGGTACGAGATGGTCCCCAAATACCCGAATGAACTAAACTAGGTGACTCAACTCGTAAAGGAAAAGAAACCCTACGATGTTTACTGAGTTCACAACTGTCACAATTAAAAGGAGAAAAGCTAGGTAAATCAGGGACTATCTTGCGAAGCTTGGCAGAAGATGGGTGTCCAAGACGAAAGTACCACTGGTAAGGTGTGGCAGTGGAGTGGAAAACAGATAACTTGGAAGGAGTGGATGGTTGAAGATAGGACATACCATTCTTCTCATACCCGGCCCCCCCCCCCCAATCATCATCTGCGTCTTGAGATCCTAAAATTCACAATGAGATGGATAGAAGAGTACAAAACAATTGTAAGTGTGAAAAAATTTATGAATGGAAAGTAGATTAAAAGGAAATTGTGATAAGTATAAGACAGGGGTAAAAATAAGGCTAAAGGCACAATAAGTACCAATGCTATGTACACGAGCTTTAGTACATCCGCAATAGTAACATATGAAGGAACGGAACGTGTAACGACATCAATAAGAAGAGACAAATTACCAGTCATATGATCAGAGGCGCCAGAATCGAGAATCCATGGAGCACTGCAGTACGAGAAGATGAGTGAAGGCAAATATTTCCTGATGAGACATGGGTTGCAATGGAACCAGTCATATGATCAGAGGCGCCAGAATCGAGAATCCATGGAGCACTGCAGTACGAGAAGATGAGTGAAGGCAAATATTTCCTGATGAGACAAGGGTTACAATGGAAGTCAAAGATACATTAGCCTTGTGAAACATGGAATCATACTCAGACTTAGAGATAGTAATTTGATCCGGAGGAGCTAGCCCAAATGGCTCATGCTTGACGGATTCCTAGTCCTAAATTAATGAATTGCCCCAAGCGTAGGGCGAAGACCGACCGACGTAGCACAATATTCGGTAAGACCGGAGTCAAATCAACAGAGATGGTAAGGTGTGCTGACTAAAAACTTGGGTTGTTATAACTTGAATGGCTTTTAGGTAGCCACCACTTATCGATTGATTGGGATTTAATTAAGCCAAGAAATAGCAAGTTCTTCTCGAGAATTAAAAGAAGGCACGGTCGTAGGGTTCACAGCACTCGCAACCAGTCTGGATTAACTTGCTCCATTCAATGTTCTTAAAACGTTCGATTTTAGTGAGAAAAAGATACTCCGAAAGATGCGAATCCTTATGGTCGCCGTTCACCCATGCACAGCAAAGAATGGGTTTTGGACTCCTGTTCCCTCGTTCACATGGGCTCCGACGATGCTCGAGTTTGTCTAACGAATGTTCTTTATTAACCTAAAATTGTTTTTTCTTTATCGTTTGAAAATAGGAGTAGTGCCCGAACTGGTCACGGCGTGCTAATCACCTCGCGACCCTACCAATACAACTACTCACTAATCATTGTGCAAGAAATAAAAGAAACCCTAGATTGCATCATGCTTCTATTGCTTAGAATGGAAAACAAAAGATATCAACCAAACAAATTCCAACGAATAACTTTTATAAAGAACGAAAATTAAAACGAGTTACCGGAACGCAAGTACTTGAACCAAACTCCAAAACTTCAAGGGAAAAAGCTCTGAAAGAAAAAGAATGTAAGTAAAAAAACTACTACTAATGTTTCGAACTTCTATCGTTGCCTCCTGAAGTTGTGCGTGGGCTCTGCTTTTATATGCTATTGTTGTAATACCTTTGAAAACCCCTCTTTTCTTTTCCTTTTTTCAGTCACACACAATATTAAGCTTGGCCCACCATTTTTCTAACTACGAATCATTGGGCCCACCTTATTTCCTTAGGTAATTGAGCACAGTCAAAAAGAGTAAATTTCTTCAAGAAATTAACCCTATAACATATCAATGGGCCTGCCATTTAATTTAGTTGGTTGACCGTGCCTTGCAAAATAATCCCCAAACTCATGGATTAATATATCTTTGCACAAATAAAACCCATTCGAATGTTTCGCCTCCAAATACCTACAATAAAGCATAAAATTCTAAATAATAATATAAAATGGCCTAGCAAGGATAAATTAGTGGGCATTTATGTGAATATTTATGCGCCTATCACACCCCCCAACTTACACTTTACTAGTCCCAAGCAAAGAAAACAAAATGCAACTAAAGAAAACAAACTAAAATTGATAGTTCTTTTAAACCCCTAGGCGGCCCCGGTAGGACGAGTAAAGTCTCGTGATGGTTTTCAACTGTGATCACCCACAAAACACCGTATATCCTCTTCACATGAAACCCGAAAACCTGTATGATAGCTCAATGATATCTCAAATATAGAATATGAAGCTATCGCAAAGAGATAACGACATAAGCAGTTCTAGATACTATCAAGTCATAAAAATGAGTCACGGCACCTATACTCAGTGTGTGTGAACAAGGGCTTCGGTCACAAGTGAAAAATAACCAAAAGTTCTCTCCGGACCGAGTTTTGACATCAAATCTCATCGCGTCATCCACTCAACAAATGAAATCACTTGAAACAAGAGGCATATTACTCTCAATATGTGAGGGTGGAAATTATGTAAATGAAAGCAAAGTATCCTGCATAAGTTGACACGAAAAGAAAGCTTTATATAGTGGACATACGATCTCATGAATGGAATGTCAAGTATTGGAAACCTTCTCTATCCATCAATCCATAACCTATTGCCCCTAGGATCAAATAGGACTTCAATTCCGGCGATAACGTTAAGTAAGGGAAAGTATTTCAAGGTTAGAGTAAAACATTTAAGTGTCCGAGAATAGGCTAACAACAATTCACATAGGGCAAATATAACGATGCGTGCCCCCTTTTTTTTAATATCTTTTTTCAATTTCGTCATATCTCTCCTTCTAACTCTTTAATAAAATCTCACATTAAGAACATATATTTCTCCTTCCACAATAATTTTGGTGTGTCCTCCCTTTTTTTGCTTTTTTTTTATTCTTTTTTTTAATGGGAAAGGTCACCACCAATAAAATACAATTCTCAATTTCATTCATCTCCTTATTTTCTCACTAGTTCATTTTCACATCATTAACTAGTCATTCTCAAGACACAATATAGATAATAGAGCTCAACAAGAAAAATGGTAGCATGCAAGAAGCTCAAACGGGCTCATAAGAGATAAATATATGAAAGAAAGTAACGAACCGGCTCAAAAATTGCAAAGATGACCTATAATCCTTTCCGGGGGCAATCCAACCATAAAAATTTCAAACACAAGGCAATTAAAATATTTTCAAAACTTGACAACAAAAATAATGAGATCAACAACGAATATGCTCTTTCGTGGCAAACAAAAGTTTATTTTACACCACTTCAAGAAAAGAGATAAGGCTCTAAACTCACATGGGCATAAGTATCCATTAAACTAATTATTGAGAACAATCAAGTCATAACTCATTAGTAACCAAAGCCCAAATAAACGTAAAGGGCAAAGGTGCTAATAATAAATGTCATGACAAATTTTTCGTGACAAGCTAGCAAAAAGAACTACTATGCCACCGCCATATCAAAACAATGACTATTGCATCTCGAACTCAATCAACTAAGAGCCATTCTTAACAGCCTTCAAGTCTCATGCAAAAAGATTTTCACCATTTTTTAAATTTTTTTTATTAACAAAATAAATAACAAAGTGATCTCTCCCCCCAACTTGAACTATACAATATCCGCATTGAAAGCACGAAAAATAAAGATAGGACAGAAATGTAAAAAAGAGGAAAGATATCATCTCGAAAGGAGGGGCTAAGCAGAGTAAACTATCAAGAGAGGGAGACCCCCCAACTTGGATCGAACAACCTGCAAAATGTTAGCCTCCAAGACAACAAGAAAAATAACTAAAAGAAATAAACCAGACAAGAAATAAAATGAAATACAAAAAAATTCATCTACTTTCTTCATGCGAAAGACATGGGCACTATTTTTCTCCCTTGCCAAAGACTGTGGCTCCCTATTTGTTGGAAGGATAGTATGCATAGGATTCAACGATATCTTGAGAAGAGGTGCCATCATCTAATAGGCTGTCACTCCCTCTGGGGCTGCCAGATTCCTTACCCACCACTCCGTTTGTGAAGCAATCTCCACAAAGTTTGGACATTAAAGTCAGATGGTTTAGACAGAATTCTTGCTACTAACTACGCACCTACCGTCAGACCCAACCTCTTAAGTACTACATACATAGTTTCGACTAGGTGGCTATACCAGACCATTATGCTAATTTTTTTCCCTTTTTCAATTTTCCTTTTTTGTTTTTGTTTTTGTTTTTATTTTAAGAGAAACAAGAACAACTAAATAGAAAACAAGAAAGAAGAACAATGAAATAAAAGACAAATATACATAGATTGTGTCAAAAGCAAAAGAACTTAGTAAAATCCAATGTCACCGACACAAAATTGCCCTTACTAACCGGAACTGGGCACACGATTCTTATTTTAATAGCGGCGTGCTAAGCTATAAACCCAAGTCAATGATGGGTACCCCTATCGCTAGGAGTCGGGTCCACTTCTCAGTGAAGAGAGTGGTACGCAAAAGCTACCCGTCGGAACTTAAGACAATGGGGCACCCAACGGCTCAAGAATTAAGTCCTAAGCGACGCCACTCACATCGTCTACCGCAAGCATCTCTATCAAACTCCATACCTCTGGAGAATTTAAGAATGACGCCTCCTCGGCAGTTAAGGCTATCTCCAAAGGATCCTTATACAAAATACTATCGACATGCTCTTACACCAGCATATCGATCAAACTCACCTCATATACTTCCTCATCATCTTTGACTCGACTATCCCCATTAAACACTTTCACTTCCATTTTCAAGTCCCCAAACGACATTTAGACTTGTCCAGTTGTGCAGTTCATGACAGCATTGGAGGTGGCTAGGAAGGGATGACCAAGGATAATAGGAGTCTTCTCGAAGACCTCTAGTATCGGGCAAGTATCCAAGACAGTAAAGTCGACTGTCAAAAGGAACTCGCCAACCTGAATTAAAACATCATCCACCACACCCTTCGGAACTCTCACACTCCGGTCAGCCAACTGTAGTGTGACCGGTGCGGTTCTCAGATCGCCGAGGCCAAGCTGTAAGTATACCGAATATGGGAGCAGGTTGACACTTGCTCCTAAATCCAGTAATGCCTTATCAAATTGCTGGCCTACGATAGCTATAGGGATGGTGGGACAACCAGGGTCTTTGCACTTGGTTGGGATATCAGCTTGAAGGATAGAGCTCACTTGCTCAGTCAGAAGAACTTTGTCCTGACTCTTAGTCCTCCATTTTGAAGTGCACAAATCCTTCAAAACCTTTGCAAATTGAGAAATGACGTCAATGGCTTCTATCAAGGAGATAGGAAACTAAATTTTCCTGCATAACTCAAGAATCTAGAAGTTCACATTGGCCTTGGGCTTCGCCACCAAGCGATGGGAATATGGAGCAACGGGTGGTGACAGAGTCGGGGCTGCAGGCGCAGACACCTCCACTTCAGGAGACTCTGACTCATCCTCTTCCTCAGGAACACTTCCCAAGTCTGGAGAAACTACTTGTTCAGCCACTGGCTACGGGGTGGAATCGGTTTCTGCTTGGGAGGAATATCTTTGTCGATCACATTCCCA
Organism: Rhododendron vialii; assembly: GCF_030253575.1. Lineage (NCBI taxonomy): Eukaryota > Viridiplantae > Streptophyta > Magnoliopsida > Ericales > Ericaceae > Rhododendron > Rhododendron vialii. Next base: position 28,615,061 of record NC_080560.1, read on the forward strand.
CTTCTGAGAGTGGTGATCGCCTTAGCCTCTTCCAGACTGGGGTTCAAATTACTCAGGCCAGAAGAATTGCCTATAAAATGGGTACCCGCGGTATTGACTTGAGGTTGAGAAGGAAACCTTCCCTTCTCCTGCTGGACTTGTGTCCAACTGCCACCGTTAACTAGGTCAACTGGGTCCTAATGTCAACAATTGCTTGTTTGGTTTGTTCAGTGAAGCTTAACTGAGACTGCATGAAAGCCTTCATCATCTCATTAGTCTGCTTATCCCGCGGGGGATAGTTTATGCCTGGGGGTGGTCCAAAAGATGAAAGACCAAACCCCTACTGATTTTAAGGTGGGTAACAAAATTGGATCATTTAGCCTTGAGGAGGCCGAAACTGCTAAATTTGCTGCTGAGGTGGTTCCTGGGGTTGCACTAGAATTTTTGATCCCGCCAACCCAAAAGTGGATTTTGGGTCCACCCTGGATTGTAGATATTTGAATATGGGTCCTAACGCTCATTAATCGCGTTCACCTCAGTTTGATTGCTATGGTATGCATCCTTAACAATGGGAAACGCAGGGTAAGCAGTGACTAAATGCCCTGGACACTCACACAAGGCATACACCTCCTCCACTCTTATCTTATTCACCTGCTGGACTTGCGTAAGCTTCAAGTCCTTTAACTGTTCAGCCATCTTATCCAACTGAGACTAGACATTGTGCTCTCGCACGCTCGAAGGAAAAACATCAGATCCACTGGGTCCTTGAGCAACCATGGCCCTATCACCGAGGTCGGAAGGTTCCCAACTTTGGTGTTTCTCGGCCAACTCTTCCAAAAAGTCCCATGCATCATCTGGGGACTTATCTAGAAAATCCTCCTTCCTACAGAGGTACTTAATCTGCTGGGCCGTCACAACATTTTGGCCCAAATAGAAAAATGACACTAGTTGGTGCCTCGCAAACCCATGGTGCGGTAAGGACAACAACAAGCCCTTAAAACGCTCCCAACACCTTAAGAACGACTCTCCATCCTTCTGCTTAAAAGACTGTATTTGGCGAGTCAGGTGCTTTGATTTATTCTCTAAGAAATATCTCTTATAAAATAGATCTCTGACAGCCGCCCACATTGTAAGAGTTTGGGCTTTCTGCATCTGCAACCACTTATTCGCACTATCCTTAAGTGAGGATGGGAAAAGCTTAAGGCAAGCATTCTTTCACTGAGCAGTGGTAGCAAAGGTGCACACCAACTGCTTGAAATAGCGGACATGGTCATATGGATCCTCATTCTCCCTCTAGTAAAAGAGGGGAAGGGCATTATGCATACCAGGCTTTATGGTGAAGGCATTACGTGCCTCCACCGTCTCGATTGGCAGAACTATTGGTCCGAGAGGAGTGGTCCTCTCAGGATGCATGTGCTCATGCATCGATTTTTGTGGCTCTGCCATCAGTGGTTTGATTATTAAATCAACGAACAGGCCACCGATATCAAGCGACTCACCATTAAAAGACTCCTGATCCTCCACGGCTACTCTCGGTTCTCTATCAATGGTTATGAGACGCCTGGTATTGTCTCGGTAATACTTAGGCTTTAGAGGTGATTGCTTTCCTACAATAGAGAATTGCTTACATCTACCTATGTTGACTCGAAACAATTAAAGAAACTGAAAAGGAAAAAAAAAAAAAAAAACTACCCGAATTCTTAACACACGTTATCGTCCCCGGTAACGGTGCCAAAAATGCTTGACAGATTTCTAGTCCTAAATTAATGGGTTGCCCTAAGCGTAGGGCAGAGACTGATATAGCACAATATCCGATAAGACCAGAGTCGAATCTACAAAGACAATGATGTGTGCTGACTAAAAACTCGGATTGTTATAATTTGAATGGCTCTTAGGTAGCCACCCTTTGCCGATTGATTGGGATTTAATTAAGCTAAGAAATAACAAGTTCTTCTCAAAAATTAAAAAGCAGGCACGGTCGTAAGATTCATAGTACTCGAAACCAGTCCGGATTAATCTGTTCCATTCAGTGTTCTTAAAATGTTCGATTTTAGTGAGAAAAAGATACCCCAAAGGATGTGAATCCTTATGGGCGCCGTTCACCCATGCGCAGCGAAGAATGGGTTTTGAACCCCCGTTCCCACGTTCACATGGGCTCCAACGATGCCCGCGTTCGTTTAACGAATGTTCTTTATTAACCTAAAATTGCTTTTTCTTTATTGTTTGAAAATAGGAGCAGTACCCAAACTGGTCACGGCGTGCTAATCACCTCACGACCCTACCAATACGACTACTCAGTAATCATTGCGAAAGAAACAGATGAAACCCTAGATCCTCGGTGGAAAGCACGAAGCCTCACCGAGGAAGGCCTTCTACGCCAAATTGTGGCAAGGATTGACTATCCACCACCGGGATATGGATGAGGATCGCCATCGTTAGCGGTCTAAGCGGTGGACCGCGGCCAAAAGAGGCCGCAGAAACTCAATGAAAATAGAATAAGTTCAAGTTTTTGTGCAAAAGTATGCCATTAAGCATGGTGAGTGTTGTGGTAAGCAGTAAACGAAGAATCAAAGAGATCGGCGTTTACCTAAAGCGGATGAAGCTAAACGACGGTGAGCGGTGGTGTGACGAAAAACCCTTGAGCGATAGCTTGGAAGCAGGAGAGTTGCAAAGTGAGAAAGCAAGAGTGTTCCCTCTTCTACTGTAACGACCCTGATTTTTGCTAAATAAAAATTTCGTTAAATATTTAAATTTTATCTTAATTACTTGGATTTGCTACTAAAAATTTCTTTTAATTTTTATAATCCGTCATAATTAGATTTGAAACTTATAAAATTATATCTTTCACGCCGAGCAATCTAGTCATTTTCTAAAAACAAGTATGCTTATAAAAGCACTTGTATATTTTCCTAACAAGTTAGATAAAATCTTTAAATTATATTTCTTGGCTAGAAATCCTACTTGGCGAGTAAGGTTAGTTTCCAACCGACTTGTTGGACAAACCAAACTACCATTTCTCCTAGTTACAATTCCCTAACCCTAGGTGGACCTTTTTGACCATCTTTGAGCCTTATGAAACCCTCCGAACCCTATTGAACCATTAGACCATAGGAGTAATCATTTTATTCCTATGTTTAGTCATTTCCAACCCTAATTATGACCAATATTCCTTTACCCCTTGGTCCATAATTGTTAGGAAAATTTTTGTCCCTTGATTAATAGACCTTTGACTTGCCAATAAGCATGACAAGACAAGTCATACAAAGAATCCCATCTTTTTGCTTCCAAAGGAAGCAAGGCTAGCTTGCCATGCATGCACACCTATGTTCTAGTCTTAAAATCCTAGACTTACTTTCCTAGATTTTCTTGGATGTATGTAGATACAAGAGAGAGAGAGAGAGAGAGAGAGAGAGAGAGAGAGAGAGAGAGAGAGAGGCCGGATGGAGAGAGTGGGGTGGAGTGTGTGCATGAGTTTTGATTACTTACACAAGCAACATTTATAGCCTTAAGCCTATTTTTGACCACTTGCCAACCCATTCTAGTCTTCCAAAGTACAAAGCTAGCTCATGATTATATTCTTTCTTGCAAGCAATCTCCCCATAGACTTGACAAGTCAAAAACCCTTCATGATGGCCTAAGATTTGGCGTACAAATGGAAGTGACAAGTCATGGAAGGCATGGCATGATTGAAAGGCATGAGATGACAACTCAATGGAGCAAATCCATGGGAGAAATGAGAGAAGGGGGGGCCGGCCATAGAGGAGGGAGGAGGAGCTCAAGTTTTGCCTATAAATAGCAAGCCATTCCAAGCATTTCAACTCACACCTTCACTTCTTGCTCTCACTTCTCTCTAAAAACCATTTCTGTTTTTCCAGGCAGCCTACTGCCCTTCGTAAATCCTCAGTTTTCCCCTGCTTAGGCTAGTTTTTAGAACCAACTCCCTTCGGAAAAGTTGTAGAACACTTCGAAACCTTCAAGTTAGACCCAAGAACCATCCCAATCGGTGAAGAAATGACAAAGATATTGGCATCCGAAGTTCAGTAAAAATCTCGGATTTCTATTTCCAGACAGCATACTGTCTTCTCCTTTATCACCATTTTTCTCCTACCTAAAGTAGTTTCTAGGATCAACTTTCTTCACGAAAGTTGTAGAGCACTTCGAGAGCTTCTATTTCGACCCAAGAACGATCATATTCGGCCAAATATTGACCGAGTTACTGCCATCCAAAGTTTGGTCCAGATTTGCGAGTTTCACCGCCCGTAGAAATCTTCCAACTAGCTTATTCGGCCCCGACTAGCTTCGGATCAAGGTAGATTTTCTCTACTCACTTCTCTAAGTATAAGTAGAAACTCTAGTCCAATAACTCTACGTATAGTATAGAATCTACGCTAGAAAGTAGCATGTTCTTGATTCAAAGTATCAATATCATAGATAAGATTATCTATTGTTTGGTTTCAAGTAGATAAGCCTATCATTTAAAATGCATGATTGTCAACAAGTTTATCTCACTAATGGAGGTATGAGCATGTTAGATAAATGACTTTGTCTTAAATAAACATATGTTGTATTGAATTTCTCAAAAAGTAAGATAGAACGATTTTCGAAAGATAAGATTTTAACGCTTGATTTGAAGTATTCATATTTTGATCTTTTCGAGCATGCGTAGTAATATTGAGTTGAATGATCTTGCTAGTATAATTTCAATGAATGAGTTATGCTTATTTTTGTGAAAAGTCCTACCGCGGAGTCTATACATGAAAACGTGACACGAAAATCAAGGAAGTTAGAAACATGACATCTAGGGTGTGGTTAACGAAAAGGCGTGTTTTGAAAATGTGAAATATTTTGGAAACCGCAATGTGGCCGGACATGGTAGCCCATTGTGTGGTGTGTGTTTTGTGTGCCAATGGAAACCCGGTGCGGCGGAACCATTGTGAGGATACTCGGGAGACCGGAACGGCGGAACCGAGGTTGGGTGTGTGGCTTGGTTATCCGCGGAGAGGAGCCAATGCAGATGTGTGCCAATGGGAACCCGGTGCGGCGGAACCATTGTGAGGATACTCGGGAGACCGGAACGGCGGAACCGAGGTTGGGTGTGTTAAAAACAGATTTTGAAAATGTTGATTTGATTATGAAAAGTGAAAATGGAGACACGGTCTACGATGAGTCGCGTAGGAGAAATACAAGAAAACATGCACACCAACGATACTTGAATAGTGAATGTGGATGTGTAATTGTTACTATTTGTCGTTATAATTTACTGTTTGTAAGGTATGAGTCAGTGGGTATGGTTTATTCTATTGAGCTTTTGTAAGCTCACGGTGTTACCTTTGGTGACCCTGACATATTATATTGGTGGCGACGCCGGTATAATGTGTCAGACCTCATAGATGAACAGGGTGAACACTATACCTTGGAAGCTTTCGAAGCCGAGGAGCTGGCCAGAATGGAAGAAGAGGCGGAGCAGTAGATAGGAACCCTAGTCTACCCTCCTTTTGTTTAATAAAGTACTTTTGGGAAAATTATGTTGTAATATTGAGCTAGACTCTATTTAGATTTTCAATGAAATTGCCTTCTTTAACGTACCCAAAATTGGGGGCGTTACATCTACCCCCTCCCCTTTATATATTGAACGAAGTGGGGAGTGAGAGGGGGGAAAACCCTAAGGGAACTTGGCGCAGGAACCCAAGCGATGTGACCCCAACCACTCACGGAGTGTCACATGGAAGGCCTGTATCGATCCGTACTCGCAGCGCCCCTTCTTCTGCCACATGGCACTCCACGCCGCTTCAGATTCACCCCTGACCTTTCGATCTCTGCGCCAAGCATTCCCATCTACTCCCTCTGTAGCGAATATTCATCATTACTCCGGATTCAAAACGCCTCTCGTTCCTCGTGAAGGCTCGGTAAGTATTGCTTGGCAGGTCTTCCATCGGATGTACCCTCGGGAAGACATTGGTCCGGCTATGATGAATTACTGTGAAGGCCTGAATGGACCACTGGTCAACCCCTCCAATCTCTAGCTAACGATGGAAGAAGTTGAGGGGCTATTGTGGTGGGCATGGCTCAGCGAAGTGCCCTAGGGGTGGACACGTCACGCTAATGACAAGTCAAACCCATGTTCATAAGGGTTGGACGAAGTCATAAGGGTTGGACGAACCGGCGGTGCACAGTGGTCGTTGTGCCTTCGCCGGACCCGTCCTGCTGGGCCAAGTACCCCTGGTAGTGGTATGAACCAGGGACCAAGGCGTGGGTTAGTTCTGTTCGGCGACGTTTCACCGGATCAATCGGTAACACGGGAGAAGCCCGAACGTAGCTGGGCTATATCAATCGGCAGAACCGTCAACCACTGAGCCACCCCTGCCCCCTGACTAGGAGAGGAAGTCAGGTAAAGTTGGGTAGGCGTGGCAAGTGGCATGGCAGCGCGAAGCCAACAGATGGTTGGAAGGTGGAGTGACACCGTTCCCCCTAGCGAATGAACGAAGTGCGGAGCTCATGGCAGGCTTTTGACTGCAGACCTGACTTAGTGAACCAAGTGGGCACCAATCACCGAGCGCGTGGTTTGTACGCGTGGGTTGGGCTCCAAGTAACCTTTGCCTATAAAATGAGTACTCCACCTTCAGAATAAGGTAATGCATTCTCTCTCCAAAACCCTAAACACATCCTAAAAGCTTCCCTTCCCTCTTTCTAGCTTGACCGTCGGAGTGCCTATCCCGGACTCCCCACGATTCGGGTTTGGCACTAACGCGGGTGCTAAGTGTACAGGTCTTAACTACGCTCAAGATACACCAACCTAGCCACCATTCAAGAGGGTTCAACCTGAGAAAGTGCTGCAACACACAACTCTTGAAAGGTTGTCACTAGTGCTCGAGCAACTTGATAGATTTCTTCTATCTATTTATTTGCGGCTCATTTGGAATTTCGAGGTTACGAAATATATGAGAGCAGCCCCCAAGCACGTCAAAACCTAAGAATATATCCAAGGGGTTTTGTTTCTTGAAGTACATACATGATGAATTGATCATCGAGCAATAAAATTAACTTCAAGAAGGTTCTTTCCAATCTTTGATTCAACTTACTTGAGTTGGCCTCTAGTGGATTCCGAAGGTTAGTGGATTTAAGGCAGGGGCGGTCAAGCACCGGGTGTGGTGAACGTGGATTCGGCAAGTAAGTCTTAGGGCAATTTGTGAGGATTCAGAATCGTATAATAAGATTACTTGTAACCGCACTGGGGGTTTTAGTGTTTGATTCTTTTCCGTGGTTTTTTTTCCGTTTAAGATTTTCCACGTATATCCGTTGTTCATCGTTTATTTTTCGTTCTTATTATTGCTTGATTATTAGGTTAGTAGCATAAAGGATTTTTCAATTGGTATCAGAGCGGGTCGCTTTATATTGGAATCGTTAAGTTTCTAAGCTGACCCTTGATTTGCGATGAAGTTGAGTTTCAACCGCCCTCCCGTAATTGATAGAATGCACGTTGATCATCGGAAAGCGAAAACAGAAAAACTTATTTTATGATCGAGTCAACACAATGATTTGGGTCAACACAATGATTTGGGCAGCATCGATGAATATGATACAAAAGCGCTGGCTTTGCATGCGAAAAGCTTTAAAAGTATATATTTAAGAAAAATACTAGTGAACATGAAAACAATATTGTCAAGAAGGATAAAGTTAAATATGAGTCAGAAAAAGGAGATGATAATAAAGACAAGGGGAATTATATGGCTTTCGATGCTTTCATTGAACTCATACGAGGATTCGGAGTCTAGTGATAATGAGTTAGAAGAAGAAGAAGAGAGTATTGGTGATTAATTTGGAGACCTTGAAGGCCGCGCGAGTACAATAATCTATGTTCAGAAAGCATCAAGATTAATAAAATGAACATTAAGTTGATTGAAAAGTTAAGGGCAACAGAGAAAGTCAACGGGGATTGCGCGAGAGATCTTTTTGCATCTCAAGTTCATGCAAGAGAATTATATGAGGAGAATGAGTTACTCAACAAGGAGTGTGATGATCTTAAAAGAAAACTCATAATTCTTCAAGATGAAATGCATGAGTGTGTGGAAAATAAAATGCTCATGGAATCAAAAGTGGTATCAAAGTTAGGAAGTCATGGGTTCAAATCGTGAGAGCGTCATCGTGAGGGAGAGATTGTTGGGTCCGGAGTGCCCCCATAGATTTGTTACACAATGTCACTCCTTGCGACCGCTCTAAAAACAGACTTGCAGGTTCGATGTCGAATGTCATAAAAGACTTAATTGAAGCCCTTCCTACCACCAATTAGTTTTAGGAGAGATGATAAAAAAACGATCCGACAAATACATTAATTATAGTCAACAAGCAAGAAAAAGAATCACCATAGACTTCTACTATTTTAATTAATTTATCCATCTGTGTGTGTTAAACTCCTCATGTTAGTAGTGATGGGCTAAAACTTGGTCCGTGCCTTGAATTTTCTTCGATTGGGCTGCTAAACCCATTACATCCATTTTATAAATCATGCTTATTGCTTATGAATTTATTTCTTAGTCTGTACGCGTAGTAAAAACTATGAGCCGAATTTCTGTTTGACCGGAAAAAAAAAAAAAAAAACTATAAGCCATTTGTAATTTTAAACTATTGTACAAAACAGAAAGTAGGAAGCCTATTCTATTTTATAGTGTACTTATACGGATTCAGTCTAGTCTGGTAATTTATTTTGGATTGGAGGGTGAGAAACTGGACAGAACCAATTTTTCCCGATTTGGCTAAAGCTCAAACTGGACAAACCATTTACCTCTAAAAACAAAACGAAATCACTAGTTTGGACCCATTTCAGTTTTCAGCTCGGTTTTATCATTTTTCTTTCACCCCTACTCGATACTTATATCTTGAATTAAAAACATAATATTGCAATAGTATAGTTCCATTTGCATTTTGCTTGCTATTGTTTCACGGTTTGACTTAGAGCTGGAGTAGCTTGATATCGAGACAGCGTTCTTACACAATGAGCTTAAGGAGCAGATTTACATACGTCAGCCAGAGGAATTTTCAATTTTTGGTTAGGAAGATCATGTTTGCTTGTTGAAATGATCTTTGTATGGTCTCAAACAATCACGCAGGTAATGATATAAATGGTAACATACATTCATGATGGGTCAAAATTACTCTAGGAGTGAAATGACAATTGTGTATATTTTCGTAGAGTACTCCAAGATGGTTAGTTTTATATATTTGTGATTATAGGTTGATGACATGTTTATTGCTGCTAAGAGCATGTTGGAGATCAACAGGTTGAAGGAACAACTTCGTTGGGAATTTTGAGATGAAAGACTCAGGTAATGCAAACTAAGAAAATTTGGGGTATGGAGATTCATCGAGATCATTTGGCTGGCAAGTTGTATTTCACACAGAAAAGTTATATGGAAAAGGTACTTGAGCATTTTGTCATGCAGAATTCGAAACCCATGACTACTTTTTGGCTTCACACGTTAGGCTTTCGGCAGATTTGTCATCACAGACGGAGGATGAGGAGAAGCATATGTTGTAGGTCTTGTATGCTAGTTTAGTTTAGGGGAGCCTTATATGCGCGATGATATGTACTCGTCATGATATTTCACATGTTGTTAGAGTGGTTAGTATAAGCAAAATCTAAGGCCGGAACACACATATTGGGAGGCTTTGAAATGGATACTTCGGTATTTGAGAGGGATTGTGAACGTTGGTTTGGTATTTAAGAAAGGAGCCGATGTGGGTAGCCTTGCTGTTGGGTTTGTTGATTCTGATTATGCTAGTGACCGTGGTAGGAGGAGATCATTGACGAGGGATGTGTTTACTCCCTCTTGGCAATGCAATTAGTTGGAAAGCTACTTTGCGGGCAGTAATTGCTTTGTCAATCACTAAGGCAATAAATATATAACTGTGATTGCAGTTGTGAAGGAAGCATTGTAGCCAAGGGGTTTACTTGATGAACTTGGTCTTGATCAGTAGGGTCTGACTACCGTGTTTTGTGACACTCAAAGTGCTATACATTTGACTAAAATTCAATATATCATGAACGGACCAAGCATATTAATGTTAGGTATCATTTTATTCGCAATATTATCTCTTAGAAGCAAGTTGAGGTGAATAAGGTTGGTACAGGGGACAATCCAACAAATATGATGACTAAACCTACTCTGGTTGTCAAGTTCAAGCCTTGCTTGGACTTGATTGGTGTTTGCAATTATTGATTGCCCTTTGCGGGTTTTGGAGAAGGATGGCAGCGAGAGGATTGCTCTATAGTTGTTGAGTTTGTGGGAATTCAAGTTAAAGTAGAGATTTGTCGAGTGTGCCTTGAATTCTGTATATTTCGTCTGGATGAGAGTCTCGACCGTTCAGACTGGAATTGCTATTGTGGAAAACTGAGCTCGCTGTATAGCCCATCCGGACGGTACCTTAAGACCGTCTATATGGTTGGGCATGCAAATGATAGGCGGTGCAGAATTAGAACCCTATTTTGTGCTCTCCTATAAAAGGAAAACTTAGATTCTACGGTTTTGTTCCTTGACTATTCCTTTGATATTGTGGCCTTCTCAAAAGTTATAGATATATTTGGCTCTTTGTAATCTTTTCTCTTTCATATTGAATCATCACAATCCCTCGTCTGTAGAGTATATTATTGCTTTATGCTTAAGCGGAACCACGTAATTATGGTTTTCCTCGTATGTTTGCTGTGATTTGTTTGTTCTTCTATTTCGCGCGTGTTTGAAACCGAATTCAAATAACTCTACAAGATAGGTAAGCTCTACCGACCTATCGATTGGAAAAGCTGAAATGACACATGCAATTACATATGAAGTTCTAGAAAGATTTTGAAGAACCATGATGAAATGATTTGTATGATTGTAGCACTGGTGAGCTTATTATGCGAAGATTCCAAAACATGAAACATTGGTGAGGTCAGTTGAAAACTACGTTTATTTTTCACTTATTGGTGTACGTCTTAAGATTCTTAATTTTTTTTAATATAAAACTTTCTATTTTTAGTAAATATTTCAGGATAATGGTTTAATTTTGACATGACACTATTGACAAAATTTCCAAGAGCTAGCCGTTGATACACTTATAGTTTTTGAGAGCATCTCCAACCCTTGACATCAAATTGGGGATGCCAATTTTTTTTTGAAGGCTGATGTGGCATTTTGGCATCTCCAATTTGACATCAAAACCTCCTCTCCAACCCTTATGTCAAATTCTATTTATTTGACATCAAATTATTCCTTTCCAACCCTTAGGTCAAAATACAAAATGGTCATTTTTTGAAATTTGGCATGGAGGAGGATGGCTGTCAAAGTTGGCATGAGAAGGCTTGCCTTCAAATCCACATGTATTTGGCATCAAAGAAGGCTGTTTTAGAGCATCTCCAACAGGAGATGTCAAAGCTGAGGTGGACAATCAAACGGTTAGTTTTGGCATTAAGTCACCATCCAATCATGATGCCTTCTATCATGCCAAAAGTGACATGGCTTTGAAGGGAGGTGACGTGGCTTTAAAGGGAAGTCCCCACTTGTCAACTTTGACATCAACCTTTTAGACTGCTAATTTTCAAAAATTAACCATAAGCTTTCAAAGTAATTTGACATAAGGGTTGGAGAGAGGGAGCTTGATGTCAAATTAAAAATGTCAAATTGCCATATAAGCCTTCAATATAATTTGACATCTCCTCTTTTGACCTCTTTGATTGGAGATGTTCTTAGGTTGGATTGAATTTTGGTGTCAATTTTTACCGTTAAGATGTCCACGTAGGAATTGACATCTCCCATTGGAAACTAAGTAAGGCAGTAGGAGAACCTCGGGCTACTACTGGTATATGAGGCTTTTCGGCTTGTTTATTGTTGGACTTTTTTCCAAAGTTAGGCCCAATTCCACAGAAGCAGCCCATTGACAACACCATCTGCCCCATCTTTATTTTACTAGCCAGTAGTGAATTGTGAAAGAACTAGTGCTAGTCCGTGCCTACGGCACTACGCATTCCGGTTGGAAGGGATGGCAATTGTGTGATTTAGGTGAAAATCAGAAGCACTTAACCAGGAAGTGGGAGGATGCACTACAACCTTTGGATCAAATAAATCTAAACCATTCCAACAACTTGTCCCCACACCCTTCTATTTTATAATAGAGATTTGTTGCAATCAAGTTGTTAGCTATTTTTGGCAATGGATAAGTTGTTAAAAATTGTTAAGTTGTTTCCGGTAGGTCCCATTCAGTTGCTCAAAAAGTATGGAAAATGATGGGGAGTTAACTTTCTTGTAGTTTTCTGTGTGTTCAATTATCAGGAAAGTTTTAGGATTCACATGTCCAAATTTTCCATTGAAAAATATTTTCCTGCAAAATAGGTCTTGCCAAAATTAGGAATTTCTTATTTTCCTGCAAGATTTCTGTCAAGAGAACACACATAACAAAATAAATTTTATTTTCTTTTTCTTCACCTCACTTCAATTTTTCTGGGAACCAATTTTCAACACAACATTCCGGACAACTAAATGGAGCCATAGTGAATAAGTTATAGATGCAGGGGCAGAGCTATGTTGAGGCCGGGGGGGCCGAGCTTTCGAATTTTAAATTTTTTATTTTGTATATGCTTGATTTTGAATATTGTTGATAATTATCGTGTATAGCTACTTATAATCTTGATAATTTGGGTTTGATTTGATAAAAAACCAGTTATTTTACATTCTCACTTCTTAATTTCTTTTTTTTTTTTATAAATAAAAAATAAGCAAGTGGCAATTAGAGTAGCCTAAAGCAAAAATAAAAAATCGGTCTTAGGTCCATTATAATCATTTCAATGTACAAATGTAATATTGTGGAAAACAAAAACTTTATGATATAATAAGGATACGTTCTGATACAAAATATATGTCTATTAAGCCGGCTCTCCGGGGTTCAAAATTCTGGCTCTGTGGCCGCCACTGTATAGATGGGTATGTGAGTGAAAATTTTATTAACAAAGAAATTGATAAATTGTTAGTAATTAGTGTGAACAAGATAATAAAATAGCCTACATTTTAAAAAAAAAAACTTAAGGAAAACGCCCCAAGGTTGTTTGAAGATACCCAAAGCAACGATACTCATGCTGAAAGAATAAGGAAATGATACTCCTATGAAAGTACTCATACTTTTGTCACTTGTGATACGACATTTCTGAACAACGATTTTTTCTCCTCAAGGGTAACTGTTCATTCATTTTCCCAACCCATACAAATAAAAGGAAATACTTTTTAGCTGATGTTTTCATTTCATTATATATTTTTACCCTTTTCTATTCCACCAACCACCTCAAGGCGGAGCTAGTGGTGTAGTCAGGAATGTGAATTAGTGGGGGCACTATGTCACAAGAAAATTGACGATAGCCAAGCTCCGACAACAACCCACACACCCAGGAGTTGAAGGTTGTTTGCGTCTTGCGGCGTGAGAAATGAAGGGGAGCTTAATTTAGGCTTGTGTAGAGTGTTATTTTATGTAAGAAATACTCAAATTTGCGTAGTCCACCTTGGGTTTTTACTTCAACAGTAAAAAAACATCCATTGCAGGTCTTGATTTTTAAACAATTCAAGAAAAAAAATAAAAAATTAGTCTTAGGTCCATTATGTGAACTTCATAAGCCTATAAGTCCATCTATTAATTTTGTAAGGTTTCAAGTCCATTTTAGGATATACCCTAGGGTTTAGGCATTTTCATAAGATTTTAGGGTGCACTTTTTATTATAAGATAGGGTACCTTAGGGTTTAAGCATTTATATAAGGTTTTAGGATGCACTTTTCTATTATAGAGTTTTAGTGGTTTAGGCACTTTCATAGGGTTTAGGGTTTTAGACACTTTTATAGGGGACCCTAGGGTTTAGGTTGTGTGAACTTGTAGCTTTACAAAACTATTAGGTGGACTTATGGACTTATGAAATGTCTATGGTGCACCTATCACTAATTCTCCCAAAAAAAAACTAATTAATCCCTATATCTGGAACTTTAATCGAATAATGTGTGTCTTGTTTTAAAATTATCGTTTAGATTTCAGACAAAAAAGGTGTATAATTTGCTCAAATATTTACGAATGTGCAATTCGATTAAATATTTTTTTAAGGATCGATCAAAAGATAAATGCTTACAAAATGAACAGTTTAGATCATTTGGATGGGACCCGGTATGAATTCCAAATAACTAATGTTCATCCTATTTTTTAGTCAGGGAACAAAATATCAAGTTGTATATGTGCCTATTTGTGTGAAGAAATAATTAATTATTACTTATTTTAATAAAAAACTAAGAGAGAAAAATTAAGAAAAATGCAGTGGGGGCACTTGCCCCACTGAACCCTTCTTCCCTCGGCCACTGGGCGGAGGTGGCAAGGTGTCACAGACTCACAGGCCACCTCTGGTCCCAAACTCTAACCAAAAAACAATTCCTTTGCTTCATAATCTTCATCAATTTTAATTGCTATTATTTGATTATTGTTAATGGATGATTAACTTGTGAAAACACGTAGGAATATTTTTATTGGTATTATGTATCATTAATATCAGAATACGTGTACTTTTTTGTTGTTTTAAGTACTCCATCTGCTCTAAAGAAATTGTCTGGTTCGCAAAAAGATTATTTAAAAATGTATTTTGGTTCGAAAAAGTTTTAATTCTTTTTACATGATACTATATATATATGGTGCGGTTCCCAAGACAACTGAAAAAACATCCAAAAAATAATCCCAAATCTCAATCTCATAGTTCTAGAACAAATTTTTATGATCAGAACTATTCAATGTATTTAAAATATGTTTTTAAAGGTACTCACTATAAATCTGCTCAAAATATGACCGGAAAGTGCATGATCCAAACAGTTTTTCATAAATCTATCTCTCTCTCTCTCTCTCTCTCTCTATATATATATATATATGAAAAATTATTTGTTTGAAACACTTATCGGTCATATTTTGAACTGCTTTTTCGCAGGAACCTTTATAAATACATTTTAAACACATTGAACGGTTCGGATCATCAAAATTTGATCGAAAACTTTGAGATGTTTTTTTAATTACTCCTGAAACCGCCCTAAGGGATCAGACATTCTTTTCGATATGGATGGAATAATTTGCTCGTTTTGGATGCCACCTCAAATTTCAAATCCTTGCTCCGCACCCAAGGACCCCCTAGAAAAAGGACACAAAAAAACTTCTTCATACACATTGTCGATTAAAAAGGTACGTTTCAAGTCCATTTTAGGATACCTTAGGGTTTAGGCATTTTCATAAGATTTTAGAGTGCACTTTTTATTATAAGATACGGTACCCTAGGATTTAAGCATTTTTATAAAGTTTTAGGATGCACTTTTCTATTATAGAGTTTTAGTGGTTTAGGCACTTTCATAAGGTTTAGGGTTTTAAACACTTTTATAGGGGGGCCTAGGGTTTAGGTTGTGTGAACTTGTAGCTTTACAAAACTATTAGGTGGACTTATGAGCTTATGAAATGTCTATGGTGGACCTATCACTAATTCTCCCAAAAAAAAACTAATTAATCCCTATATCTGGTACTTTAATCAAATAATGTGTGTCTTGCTTTAAAATTATCGTTTAGATTTCAGACAAAAAAGGTGTACAATTTGCTCAAGTATTTACGAATGTGCAATTCGATCAAATATTTTTTTGAGGATCCATCAAAAGATAAATGCTTACAAAATGAACAGTTTAGATCATTTGGATGGGACCCGGTATGAATTCCAAATAACTAATGTTCATCCAATGTTTTAGTCAAGGGAACAAAATATCAAGTTGTATATGTGCATATTTGTTCGAAGAAATAATTAATTATTACTTATTTTAATAAAAAACTAGAGTGAAAAATTAAGAAAAATGCAGTGGGGGCACGTGCCCCACTGAACCCTTCTTCCCTCGGCCGCTGGGCGGAGGTGGCAAGGTGTTACAGACTCACAGGCCACCTCTAGTCCCAACCTCTGACCAAAAAACAATTCCTTTGCTTCACAATCTCCATCAATTTTAATTGCTATTATTTGATTATTGTTAATGGATGATTAACTTGTGAAAACACGTAGGAGTATTTTTCTTGGTATTATGTATCATTAATATCAGAATATGTGTACTTTTTTTTGTTGTTTTAAGTACTCCATCTGCCCTAAAGAAATTGTCTGGTCCGCAAAAAGATTTTTTAAAAATGTATTTTCAATGTATTTAAAATATGTTTTTAAGGGTACTCACTATAAATCCGCTCAAAATATGACCGGAAAGTGCATGATCGAAACAGTTTTTCATAAATCTCTCTCTCTCTCTCTCTCTCTCTCTCTCTCTCTCTCTCTCTGTATATATATATATATATATATATATATATATATGAAAAATTATTTGTTTCGAACACTTATCTGTCATATTTTGAACTGATTTTTCGCGGGAACCTTTATAAATATGTTTTAAACACATTGAACGGTTCGGATCATCAAAATTTGATCGGAAACTTTGAGGTGTTTTTTTAATTATTCCTGAAACCGCCCTAAGAGATCAGACATTCTTTCAATATGGATGGAATAATTTGCTGGTTTTGGATGCCACCTCAAATTTCAAATCCTTGCTCCGCACCCAAGGACCCCCTAGAAAAAGGACGCAAAAAAACTTCTTCATACACATTGTTGATCAAAAAGGTTTCAATTCCATTTTTGGATACCCTAGGGTTTAGGCATTTTCATAAGATTTTAGGGTGCACTTTTTATTATAAGATAGGGTACCCTAGGGTTTAAGCATTTTTATAAGGTTTTAGGATGCACTTTTCTATTATAGAGTTTTAGTGGTTTAGGCACTTTCATAGGGTTCAGGGTTTTAGACACTTTTATAGGGGACCCTAGGATTTAGGTTGTGAGAACTTGTAGCTTTACAAAACTATTAGGTGGACTTATGAGCTTATGAAATGTCTATGGTAGACTTATCACTAATTCTCCCAAAAAAAAACTAATTAATCCCTATATTTGGTACTTTAATAGAATAATGTGTGTCTTGCTTTAAAATTATCGTTTAGATTTCAGACAAAAAAGGTGTATAATTTGCTCAACTATTTACGAATGTGCAATTCGATCAAATATTTTTTTGAGGATCGATCAAAAGATAAATGCTTACAAAATGAACAGTTTAGATCATTTGGATGGGACCCAGTATGAATTCCAAATAACTAATGTTCATCCTATTTTTTAGTCAAGGGAACAAAATATCAAGTTGTATATGTGCATATTTGTGCGAAGAAATAATTAATTATTACTTATTTTAATTAAAAACTAAGAGTGAAAAATTAAGAAAAATGCAGTGGGGGCACGTGCCCCACTGAACCCTTCTTCCCTTGGCCGCCGGCCGGAGGTGGCAAGGTGTTACAGACTCACAGGCCACCTCTGGTTCCAACCTCTGACCAAAAAACAATTCATTTGCTTCACAATCTCCATCAATTTTAATTGCTATTATTTGATTATTATTAATGGATGATTAACTTGTGAAAACACGTAGGAGTATTTTTCTTGGTATTATGTGTCATTAATATCAGAATACGTGTACTTTTTTGTTGTTTTAAGTACTCCATCAGCCCTAAAGAAATTGTCTGGTCTGCAAAAAGATTATTAAAAATGTATTTTGGTTCGAAAAACTTTTAATTCTTTTTACATGATATTATATATATACGAGGTGGTTCCCAGGACAACTGAAAAAACACCCAAAAAATGCACCCCAAATCTCAATTTCATAGTTTTAGAACAATTTTTTATGATCAGAACTGTTCAATGTATTTAAAAGATATTTTTAAGGGTACTCATTATAAATTCACTCAAAATATGACCGAAAAGTGCATGATCCAAACAGTTTTTCATAAATATATATATATATATATATATATATATATATATATATATTATGAAAAATTATTTGGATCGAACACTTATCGGTCATATTTTGAACTGAATTTTCGCGGGCACCTTTACAAATACGTTTTAAGCACATTAAACGGTTTGAATTATCAAAATTTGATCAAAAATTTTGAGGTGTTTTTTAATTATTCCTGAAACCGCCCTAAGAGATCCGACATTCTTTTAAAGATGGATGGAATAATTTGCTCGTTTTGGATGCCACCTCAAATTTCAAATCCTTGCTCCGCACCCAAGGACCCCCTAGAAAAAGGACAAAAAAAATTTCTTCATACACATTGTTGATCAACAAGAAGAAAAAAAAAGGTTGTACTACAACATACTAGTACCAGATAGGAGTATTTTTTAGACAGAAATGATATTGGTACCGACCCCGTCGGTACCGAAATCGTAGGGACGGCCGCGCCGGGCCGTCTCCGGCCACCGGACGGCCGATCCGAGCGGTCCAAAAATTCTATAAAAAAAAAACGAGGGGGCGTGCGCGGGAATCAAAAGCATCCGAGGTGTGTAAAGTGCTTGATCCGAGCACCCTTTTTTCTTGTATATATGTATATTCGCGGGAATATACATATATACATGAAAAAATGGTGTTCGGATCAAGCATCTTACACACCTCGGATGCCGTTGATTCCCGTGTTAGCCCCTTCGTTTTCTTTTTTTTAAAATTTTTGGACGATTCGAATCGGCCGTCCGGTGGCCGAAGGCGATCCGGCGCGGCCGTCCTTACGATTTCGGTACCGACGGTGTCGGTATCTGTAACATCACTTTTTTTTAGAGCCGTCACATTGCAAATAAAGACACATTGTCATGGTCATAGTTCTAGAAAGCAAGTAAAGTAGAACACTAATATACTACTGATTAGACATATCATGGAAATCCGTTTTGTACGTTACGGAATACAGAAGAATCCAAAAATTGGCTATTAGTATAAAATATGTTACGTTTCAAAATAATAAAATACTCCACTTTTATATGTGTGAGGGAAAGAAGATTAGAGTTTGGACCTGTCCAAGTGGTCGGGCACTTAGAGAGTGTTCCACTTTTTCAAAAAGTGGTTTTTTGAAAAGAAAGGTAAATTTCAAGCCTAAAAATTATGTGTTTACGCAAATAATTTTTCTACCATTATGAATTTTGTTTGATAGATTTCATTGAGATCTTTTATACGGTGCAAAAAAAATCAAAAAATTATTTTTCATTTTCATTATATTTGAGTTTAAAAATTAAAAAAAATATACTTTTATAAAAAAAAAGGGTTAGTGGAACACCCTCTTAACCAGGCAACTCACATGAGATTGAAAGTTGAAACCCATCATTACCTGTAAAACAAAATCAATAAGTCTAAGAAACACAATTTTGGATATTGGAGAGAAAGTTCTATCCAGATCACCCGGTGAACTAATAATGTCTGGTTATCCAATGGAGCAAAGCCACGTTAGCACTCAACCTCAAAACCAACAAACCAAAATCCCCAAACCACTATACCAATACTACCACCGCCGACCTCACCTTGAGCACAACAGTCGCCGCCACCACCAAACTCATCGGCGCCTTCTCTCTCCCGACTCCCATTTCTCTCTCTCTCTCTCTCAACAAAATCCATTTTTTTCATCTCTCTTC
This sequence comes from Rhododendron vialii, assembly GCF_030253575.1. Classification (NCBI taxonomy): domain Eukaryota; kingdom Viridiplantae; phylum Streptophyta; class Magnoliopsida; order Ericales; family Ericaceae; genus Rhododendron; species Rhododendron vialii. The sequence goes on from NC_080560.1 coordinate 28,634,577, forward strand.
TTGTCTTCTCACCCAAATGTGGTCTAAAAATGGCCGAGAAATTGAGGCTGAAATTGGCATTTTCCTAACAGCACCATCAATGCCACCCACCTCCACCTCTTCTGGCTCGCCTCTTCCCGACCACCGCCGCCCCCCTCACCAACCAGCAAACTCCACAGTCTTCTCTCTTCTAAACTTCTTAATGATGACAAAAAAAAAAAAAAAACTGTTTAAATGAGAAAAATCAAGAACACCCCCAAAATGGCTATCTTAGCATAGATTACATTCCGCAAACAAATTATAAATGTCACGCCCTGAATTTTCAACATAATAATAATAATCGCATTTTTCGATAATAGACCATCACGATAATACTTCATAATGTCCCCAAAATGTTTATCATAATCCATCCGAGTGAACAACAAGTTTATAGGCTTACAATATTGGCACTCCGGCCCCAATTTCCTAGACAATAATCCAAGGGAGTGTAAGCCAAAAGAATATAATTGAAATTACGATTACATCTTCAAAAGAGTTTTACAAAAGATGCCATAGTAATTCCTTGGTGTTAGCTTTCAAAAGTATAGTCAAAATGCACATCAAGCACTCCATGTCAATGCCCCTGAGAGATACCTGAAAAATAATAATAGGTTGAGATACACTAGCCTAGTAGAGAAATCTTTGCTCAAGCTATATGCTAATGAGATGGATAATGCACCGAGATGAACATTGATACAAGAAAGTTTCCCATGTATACAAGAGCAAGAGAATAATACTTGATAATCACATCGTTCATATTCACGCCACTTAATAGTCTCTAGATTTCCCCATTTTTATTATATCAAGTGTTCTCGATTTTCCTTCCGGGCATTTGGGACCCCGCGCATCCCGAATTCATTCCGGCATCGCACCATTTGGTGGATCGGTGGCTTTCTTGTGCACTTCCGGGCATTTGGGACCCCGTGCGTCCCGTTTCCGGCATCACACCTTGTAGTGGATCCGTGGCTTTCTTCGTTTCGTTCTATCGTTCTAAGTTGTGATTTTTCGTTCTATAAGTCTCAATGCCGTAAAGCACGACATATGACAAGTCCGCATCACTCATAAAACAAGCCACAATACTCACATAATAACCCGAATGCATAAACAAAGGAACAAGTATCATATTCATTTAGTTTTACACTTTTCTTTATTATAACGAGAGCCAAATAATGGGGACGAACAATGAGTCGTTGGAACACGAGCAACAAGGTTTAGAGATGACTAGAATGTGACTGGAGTATGTTAAAAGTGATCGGGAGTCAATGCAATCGATGAATGATCAATAGAGTTCAAAACAGTTTTATGAGTCATTGGTACCGGTACCTCAAAAAGTAGGTATTGATACCATGCTAATCCAGTGAGCAATCAGAGTCAAGGTATCGATACCTCAAAAATTAGATATCAGTACCAAAGGTACCGGTACCTCAAAAAAATGGTATCGGTACCACTGCATTACAGCAGACGATTTGCAGAAAAATCAAAAGAGAACATAACTTCGAATTCAACCATTTAGAGCCTGATCTTTCGCACACAACTAACTCATAAACATGTAGAGAGAGTAAGAATTCCCTACCTCGATTACCAAAGCTGAACCCCAAGAGATCGACCAAGCCCTCGAACTCCAAAGTCGAAACCGAGCAAGAAAACTCCTCTCCGAGCTATATCCAACGAGATACGGGCTCAATAACAAGAATGAATGAAGTATTGAAGGTTATTTGTCATGGGTTTTGAGTGAGGAGTGAAGTTTTGGGTGTTGGAGGAGGAGAGAGAGAGAGTGCCGAGAGGGAGAGAGAGATCGGGAGTTAGAAAGAGAGAGTGAGGGGTATATTACTCCTCTACATACACACCCACACATATATATACTACCCACACTTCAAATTGCACATGCACCCTCCTACAAATCAGTTCCATCACATTCACCCCAATTCATTTAAACTTAATAAAACTCATATTTTTCTTAATTATAATAGCAAATAAACGTTTTATTAATTTTCGAAAATACGGGTCCTTACAATAAATCCCACAAATGATTTCCATCTAATAATTCAGCTTAACCATTTCTGGTAATTTCAAAATTACCCAATTTATAAATTAGGGCTTTCATGAACACTGATTACCAAGATTTTGATTTGGGTATGTTGAATCAGGATATTAGGTTGACTCAACTCTCAAGTGAGATTGGCACCAGTTACCAAAAAAAAAAGAAGAAGAAGAAGTGTGATCGGCACTATTTTCTCGGTGGTTGACATCGGCGCTGAATTTGACTAGGATTTGACGTCGCCGGAGGTGGAGCTGGTGGTGGTGGTCGCTGGAGGTGATGGGGTCGCACGTTACTGGGTCTTCCTCCTTCTAAACCAATCTTTGTTTGCTGGTTTTGGATTTGGGAGAGAGAGAGAGAGAGAGAGAGAGAGAGAGAGAGAGAGAGAGAGAGAGGTTTTGTATGTTGGCTACGTGACTTTGCTCCATTGGATGACCGGACACTATCAGTTTACCAGATGACCGGACACTATCGGTTTACCAGGTGATCCAGATAGAATTTTTTCTCTTCCAGATATAACTGCGTTTTAAAATTGTATTGCTGAGGTTGTTCAAAAAATTACAAAAGCATATGTAGTGGTGGTTATTGTTATAATGAGGAAAATGTTAGATTCCCGATTGACTCCGACAATATATGGGTACACTGGTTGGGGTGCACAGTGCAACGAATGCACACCGTGTAATGTGACCACTAAATTCCATACAAATAATTTCAGAGCCACTCAATTTGTTTAAAATATTTTTTTTAAGGATTCCTCTACAAAATCAAATTAGTCGGATATGATCAAGGGCTTGATCAGTTCTTTTCTCAATTTCGTATTAGAAAGTTAAGCAGATAACTAATCAAGCTCTTAATATTTGACTGAGCTAATTTTTTTCAGAGATCCTTACAACATATTTTCAGCGAATTGAACGTTTCTGATCATTTATATGAGATATTGAGATGGGTTCTACACAATGCGGTATGCATTTGATGTACACCATTTGGTGTACGCATAGTTTTATTATTGTTCTCCCGTTGTTCATTTAGAAAGAAGTGCTAGTGGCTCAATGCAAACTACATGAGATTCTAAATATAAGATTTGTTACAAAAGAGAGGGTCCTCATTTTAGTTAAAATGCAGATTTCTCGATCGAATTTCAATGATTCGAGCCGTTCAATGTATTCAGAATGTGATTTTAAGGGTATTCGCTAGAAATCGGCATAAAAAATTACCGGAAAGAGCTTCATCTGAACGTTCCTAATAGTTTTTTATTAAACGGTTCAAATAAAAATTGCTCAAATCAAGCCCTCTATGGTCATTTTTTTTGCTAATTTCATGTAGTACCGTTAAAATCAAGTTCTGATCACATTGAGCAGCTCATATCATCAAAATTCGATCGGAAAAAAGGAGAAATAGAAAGGTCTGTATTTTAACTAAAATGAGGACCTGCTCATATGAAACAGAGTGTCAATATAAATATATACCTTCTATTGCGGACGCCCTTAGTTTACCAAGTTGCGGACTTTTTATGCTAGTCGTTCTCATCCAACAGCTGTGAAAAAAGAGAAGAGTTCACGGGTAAAAAGGGATGGGTCGGGTAATATTGTGCTCGCGGGTCAAAACAAACGGATCCTTCTCAAAACACCCCCAAGACTTTCACAACTTCCAAAATACGCGTGACTGGAGAGAGAAGACGAAGACGACTTGAGAGAGAGAAGATGAATCGAACAAGACGAAGACGACTGGAGAAGAAGAAAATCGACTAAGAACAAGGTTTCTCTCTCTCTCTCTGGCTCGTTCTCTATCTCAAAATTATGGGGTTTTTTCTTCAGATTGACGAATAAGAACAACGAAGGAGAAAAGGACGACGACGACAAAGAGAACGATTGAAGGTATTTCTCTCACTCCCTCTCTCTCTGGCTTCGAATCTGTATTTTTCGAGTTAGGGTTTTGAGCCCCTCCAGCAACTTACATGTTTGATAATATGCATTCTTAGGGTTTGTTTGATTTACCAACAAAAGGCACAGAAATTAGGGTTGTGATATTGGGTTAGGGTGCGTGTATTTTTTTCCGAGTTAGGGTTTTTTCAAGTTAGATTTTCCAAAAATTGATAATTTAAAAGACTGTCTGGAGGATGCACAAAGGTTTTGGCTGGCTAGACCAAACACAGGGGAGCTTGGAGATGGTTCTGAGATTGTATTGATAGTTCTGAGATTGTAGTCCCAAGTATGTATTGGTTGTGAATTCACTGTAGTCTTTTCCCCATTTTGGGAAGGAAATTATTTGCAAATTGATGAATTAGATCTTTCAGAAAATGAAGTATTTGTTCCCAATACACTTTCAATAATTTCCTTCATGGATTATCGAGGAAATTTTGCTATCATTTTTGCATGTGGGACAATAGAATGAAAGAGGTAGCACTTGATCTTACATAGTTTCGTACCTATACATCATACCAATTCCCGTGGGAATGTAGTGCGCGGTGGGCAACTGCTATTGGTTGTTGCATTATGTTTATTGTTTGATGCAAAAATGGAAAAGATGTGGGAATGATTTGCATTAGAATGTGAAGTTTTGACTTTCTATGTTTTTAGAATTTTAAGTTTTGATTTTAAGCTTCAAGCAGGTGCGTTTGGCGCTAAATCTTGAATGGCCTTTCATCTTGGAGTTGGCATTTTAATCTTTGGAGCTGCTGCACTTTTTTTACCCATACAATCAAGTCTTTTATGCAAATAGGAGTATGTTTACTAATGTGGAACCATTTTTTGCAATATTGGGGAGACATTTGAAGCCAAAATGTCTCAAAGCACAACGGAAAGCTCTAAAAATCAAAACTATATCAAATATAAGAACAGGACATGCCACTGTGGGAAAAGGGCTGCGGTGAAAATTTCTGAATCCGAAAAAAATCCAGGAAGACTATATTATCGTTGTGAACTTGAGGTTAAGCAAGGTGGCTGCCATGCTTGGGACTAGTGCAACCCCATCAATATACATAACCATTTACAAGTTCCAACATCTACATATGCACCTAATGACAATGTGGATGCAATATTTGTGGTGGAGTTGGTATCACCGGTGCAACAGTTCAAAAGGAAGGCAACAAACACGAACTTCATAACTGTTGTAAGCTTGATATTTTCGGGAATAGCTCTTCTAATGGCCATGGCAGCTATAATGAAGTCTTAAGCTTGTTGGAAAGGGTTGTGTTGGCATTTGTAAGAGCACCGATGGGATCTTTGTTGTATTTAATGTACATTATGTTAAGAATTGAAATCTGTTTGTAGATTTTATTTCTTTTGGTAAGTGAATGAGATTATTTTTACTACTTGGATGATCTTTTTTGTATGCATGAATGAGCTATTTCTTGTTCAATACCCATTTGGAAGCATGTACAATTAAAAAAGAGAAGAGTCAGGTGGCTTGATTAACAGTTTTAATAGGTGTCGCTTGAATTTGTGCATTAGTATCAAGTATTTGTAGTCTATGCACATGGTTGTTAAGAAAGGGATTGTAGATTTCAACTATAGAAACATACGTAATACCAAATAAGAAATTAGTATTTCATTTCCTTGTTTTTTTTAAGCTCTCATAACTCATTGGTTCTTTATGTTATTTTCGTATCGGTTCTTTATGTTATTTTCTTATCAAAACCCTCTCCAGAATGAACTTAGTCGAATTTCAACAATGAATGGTCATCCGATTATTCCCCGATCCCGACATCTCTCAGACAAACCGCTCCAACTCCACCCTGATTGAAATGGGATGGGGACGGGTGAATATATATATATATATATATATATATATATATATATATATATATATATATATATATATATATATATATATATATATATATATATATATATATGACACTACTTGCTTGAAATATAGTTTCAAATATACCAAGATGGACCGACTACTTTTTATTCTTCATTTATCGATCTCATATTTACGAAATCAATTCCTTTTCGGCTGTCTAAGAACAGTTTGGAGCTCAGCATGTAATAGAATGGTTAAAACAATAAAATGGTTAAAACACGAAGAGAAGTAGTTCGATAGTTTTTTAATAGAGATGCGTTCGTCTAACACTTGTAAAATTTAGAAGTTACAAAGCCAGGAAATAAAATTGACAAAATAAAATTGACTACGGTTAGGCCAAATGGCTACAAAGCGCTAGTAATCTAGTAAACGAATGTTTAAATCCCCTGTAGATAGAGGGAAAGGAAACACACGGCAAAAGGGCTAATTGCACCGCAGAGATATATCATGCATTAGCAACCAATAGCCACACTAATTGAGAGCCAACTTGCAGCATCTATAATCCAAGCAACTTCAGAACTTTCACCTTCAGAAGATGCTCAAAGCAGCACCAGTAGGCTTAAAACAAGCAGACACGGTCCAACAAGTATACTAGGCCATACCCGTAAGCAAGAAGTTGTACCCCAGCTCACTGGTCAAGACCAACCAATACCAACCAACTCCGGGAATGTCAATATGCAGTAGCAAAATAGCAGATTGTGACAAACACACTAAGTTAAAAGCCATGCTGCACAATAGATCAAATGGATCACAAATCCCGTAACAGCTGAATAACAAAAGCAGTGTTATGCAACTAAGCTTCTAGAAACTGCCATCATAGATGAGGACATCATTATCCAGAATAGTACAGCAAGATCAGGTTCCCAAGTAGGCCAAACAAAATATTAGCATTTCAGGATACAGCCAACGCTCACACAATATCAGTCCACACAAAATTCCTGCATTCACAAGTTCAAGAATTAAATACCAGCAATCTTCCAAATCTGGAAGCCCACAAACAGAAGCAAAAATACCAAAAACAGTAGCAGACATTTTAACAGAAGCAAAAATACCAAAAACTTCCAAATTCATCTACATTTGGAAGCATCAATCCATGTGCAAGCACCAATCTATCCTACAACCCGAATTAGTAATAATATCAATAGAAGAAAAAATAGGCAAGAACAACTGAAGAAATAAACTTAGATGTACCACAAACACTTACACTCATCGTCAACGTCGTCATCGTCCTCGTCCTCGTCATCACTCATCCTAACATCTTGCAAAGAACTAAGAAACAAATACGACTATTAACATTTTCACTGCTAAACAATCAAATTAAGAACAAGTAAAGAATTAAGAAACAAATACACGTATATGTTGCGAAGTTTTGGACAATTTCTTTTGTCATGTGACTGTCCTGTTAAGCCACAACCATTACAATGCCTACTCTTCTTGACCGCCTTATCTTTCCTACCTTCAATCGCTTACCACATCCCTTTGACCTAACTTTAAGCGGTTCTTTAAAAATATGTTCACGAGAAATAGACACTTGGCTAGCACTCAATTTGCCACCTTCGCTTCCAAGATTCATGGCACATAGCTTACACTACAAGAAAAATTCAATTGAGTGAAGAATGAAAATCGTCACAAATTGCATGTTTTTCGTCACAAATACTATAGGTGACGAAAAAAAATTTGTCGACTAAAGGTTGTCGAGAATTCCTACCTAGTGACGAAATCTATTTTTCGTCACCTATAGTGCCTTTTGATGACGAAATATTTTGTCACCAAAAAGTGAATAATTGGTGACGAAATTTTTTTCCTCGCTTATTGTGCTTTTTGATGACGAAATTTTTTGTCATCAATTATTCCTTTTAGCGACGAAAAAATTTGTCACCAATGTGACACATCGGTGACGAAATTTTTCGTTGCAAAAAATGTTTTCATATGGGAAAAAAAAATCATTCTTTCTTGCTCCTGCTGGGTTTCGAACCCGAGTCCATTGAGTTTTTCGCGCAAGTTCCGACCAACTGCACCACACACACTTTTCAGTAAACATTTGAAATATCTAATATATAACACATATGTTTAACATGAAAATATATTTCGAATGCAATTTTGAACCTTTAAACATTAAAATTAGCAAATTTGATAAACATGAAAGTTGTAGGCAATTGAGTTATTGTTCAAACCCAATTTATCTCAAACGGAGTTTTTAGTAAAGTGTTACGTCCGAAATACATTTAGTGACAAAGCGCAATTCATAAATTTTGTCACGAAAGGTGCCCATTTGACGACGAAATATATTTTTCATCGCTGAAAGCGTTAAAATGGTGACGAAAAATAATTTCGTCACCAAAGTTAAGCATTTGGTGACGAAATAAATATTTCGTTACTAAATTGCTCTCATTTGGCGACGAAATATATTTTTTGTCACCAAATGATTATCTTTGGCGACGAAAAATAATTTCGTCACCTTTTTTATGCTTTCGGCAACAAAAAATGTATTTCGTCACCAAATGGGTACCTTTGGTGACGAAAATATTTTTTTCGTCGCTAAACAGATATAATTGGTGACGAAATTATTTCGTCACTGAAGTTATCAAAATAGTGACGAATTTATTTTTTCGTCGCCAAATATACTCATTTAGTGACGAAATTAAATTCCATCGCCACTTTTTCGTCACCAATTTTAATTTTTCTTGTAGTGTTATTTCGAACCAAACACTAAGCTTCTTCCAATAGCTCACTTCCATCTTCAGTTAATACGGCATCATCAATTACACTAGAAGCAAATTTGAAGAGCTTATTTTGCCTTTCAAACACAGAAGAGTCACATATTTCTTGGATAGACCCACCCACCCACATCATTTACAAATTTTTTAATTTTTTCGAATTTAGTCCACCTTGCCAAAATGAACTCATGAGGCAGATCAAGAATCTGCATTCTATTGAAGTAAGCCAACAAATGCCGACATGGAATTCCGTCACATTCAAATAGCTTACAACTGCAACTTACATGTTCTGATGACTTATTTACCAAAAGATTACGAACCCTAAAACCACTCACCTTTGCCCTCTCAACAATGTAGAAACAATAGTGTTCATCCTCATATGTCATCTTAACCATGTACGCCCCAATTTGAAAGAGTTCATCTTGAAACTTGTTAAATATGGCCAATGTATATAACTCACTCATTGTGGACTCCATGGGAAACGATGTTATCAATTGTGGCTTCTCATTGAGATCTTTATGATCCAAATCCAATTCATTATGTCGTGTGTGAGAAAGCGCCATAACAAACCACGTGACAAAGTCGTACAATGAATTATTTAAAGAAACATACTTGAAAAAAGCATGAGAAATCTCAGCTCTTTGACTACTAGTCATATGGGTGGAAAACATCTGTTTCATATATACCGGAATCCATCTCTCACGGATTTCGTACATGGCTTTCAACTATTCATTGGAGGATAAGTTGGCTTTGTGTACAACATCTACCCATTTAGCCTCAAACTCTTCAGGGCTCTCAAAATTCCATATGCATTGTTCGAACTCGTCATAATGATCTGTCTAAGATAATGCACTTATCTTTTCAGAAAATTTACTGACAATATGCCATATGCAATATCTGTGGTGCATATTTGGAAGAACATTAGCAAATGCCTTTGTCATTGCCGGATCCTGATCAGTTATGATCTGTTTGGGCGAGCCTCCTAGTATTGCTTTCAACCATTCTTTGAAAAGCCACTCAAAGAATCACTCGATTCATCACTTAAAAGCCCACACCCAAATAGCGTAGTTTGCCTATGGTGATTAACCCCTAGTATAGGTGCAAAGATCATACAGTATCGATTTGTGTTGTACGTTGTATCAAAAATTATAACATCCCCAAAATATTGGTACGACTTTCTAGAGGTGGCATCTGCCAAAAAATAATGAGTCAACCTCCTTTCATCGTCTTTCTCCATTGTAAACATAAATCCTAAGTTCTTTTGTTGTTGAATTTGGAAATACTCATACAACATATCGGCATCCTGCCCTAGTAATGCATTCCTTATATCTCTTTCAATATTATAGAGATCTTGCAGTCCGAACCCAATATTTTTCTAGAACTCTGGATTGCACCTCAAAAATACTCATTTGTTGGCAAGTTGGCACATTTGCCTGTGATAGTTGTGCCAAAGCTCTTTTGATATCTGACATTTTACGAAGAGATCACAACAAATGCGTCCTCCTTGGAGACGCAAGAGAGTGATTATGTGCCTTAACAAATTGGGAGACAACATACTTGTCACCGAACTTGGCTCTCACAACAGCCTATTTCGCACCACAACTCTCTCTAATTATCCCCTGACGCTATTTAGAGGATCCACTATTTTCTACAGGTTTTTTGGGCGCCGAGTGACCTTCTTTGCAGCAAACATACTCTTTCCTAACGAATTGTTTATCCCCATTCTTCCTGCTAGAATGTTCTCGTGTACCAAATCCTGACTCTTTCGCATAACTGTTATAAAAATTCTGAACGGCGTCTAAAGTGACAAACTCTTGATTAATTTTCGGTATCACGTCATTCTTAAATTGAGGAATGTAAGATATTTGGGAAGAATTGGCAGTTGATTGACATGTTTAAGATGGTAATGGTGAGACTACGTCCATTTCTTCCAAATTTTCCAAACACTGCATTCTAAAAACTAAGAGACAAAACATATGGTCCTTTGAGAAAATAGTCAAATCCACAAAATTTAATTCCAGAAAAAAAAACCCCTAACTTCAAAAAAAAAAAACCCTTAACTTCAACGGCTAAAAATATTTTGGATGAGTCTCTGCCCTAATCTTCTGTAATCAGCAAGCTATAAAGAAAATACCCTCTCTCTTTTTTGTAAACATACTTCTAAAATGCCCTTAACTCGAGAAAAAAAAAGAAGTTCATTTACAAAAAAAAAAATGTCCAGATTTTAAATTCTAGAAAAAAAAAAAACCAGATTCAGAGAGAGAGAGACCTTCAAATCGAGCCCTAATCTTCTATAATTGAGCCCTAATCTTCTGTGATCAAGCCCTAAGAATGCAGATTATCAAACATGTAAGTTGCTAGAGGGGCTCAAAACCCTAACTCGAAAAATATAGATTCGAAGCCAGAGAGAGAGAGAGAGGGGGAGTGAGAGAAATACCTTCAATCGTTCTCTTTGTCGTCGTCGTCCTCTTCTTCTTCATTGTTCTTATTCGTCGATCTGAAGAAAAAAAAAACCCTAACTTCTGAGAGAGAGAGAGAGAGAGAGAGAGAGAGAGAGAGAGAGAGAGAGAGAGAGAGAAACCTTGTTCGTAGTCAATTTTCTTCTTCTCCAGTCGTCTTCGTCTTGTTCGATTCGTCTTCTCTCTCTCCAATCGTCTTCATCTTCTCTCTCTCCAGTCACGCGTATTTTAGAAACTGTGGAAGTCTTGGGGGGTTTTTGGGAAGGATCCGTTTGTTTCAACACGTGAGCACAATATTACCCGACCCATCCCTTTTTTACCCGCGAACTCTTCTCTTTTGTCACAGCCATTGGATGAGATCCAACGGCTAGCATAAAAAGTCCGCAACTTGGTAAACTAAGGGCGTCCACAATAGAAGGAAACTGCATGTGTGTGTGTGTGTAAATATATATATACAGCCCGTCTCCCGTAAGCACCACATCATTTTAATAAAATGTGGACCTCCCTTTCCCGATTGAATTTCGATGATCCGAGCCGCTCAATGTGTTCAGAACGTGATTTTAAGGGTACTCGCGAGAAATCAGCAAAAAAAATTACCGGGAAGGGCTTCATCCGAGCAGTTTTTTTTTTGTTTTTTATCGAACAGTTCAAACAAAAACAGCTCGGATGAAGCCCTTCTCGGTCATTTTTTTTGCCGATTTCTCGCGAGTACCCTTAAAATCACGTTCTGAACACATTGAGCGGCTCGGATCATCGAAATTCGATCGGAAAATGGGAGAAACAAGGTGGTCCGCATTTTAACTAAAATAATGACTCCCTCATTTAAGACTGACTGTGTGTGTATATATATATACAGTCATTTTCAAATGAGGATGTCCTTATTTTAGTTAAAATAAAGATCTCTCAATTTCTCCCATTTCCCGTTCGAATTACAATGATCTGAGTCGCTCAATGTGTTCAGAACATGATTTTAAAAGTATTCGCGAGGAATCAGCCAAAAAAATGATCTGGAAGGGCTTCATCTGAGCTGTTTTTATTTGAACCGTTCGATAAAAAACAAACAAAAAACTGTTCGGATGAAGCCTTACCGGTCATTTTTTTTTGCTGATTTCTCGCGGGTACCATTAAAATTACATTCTGAACACATTGAACGGCTTGGATCATCGAAATTCTATTGGGAAAGGGAGATATCCTTATTTTATTAAGTTAATGTGGTCCTTAGGAGAATGAGATTGAAAATATGGTATCCCAATTCCCATGTACTCTTCAAATATATATTCATTTATATATATTCAAGTGAATATATATTTGAAGAGTACATGGGAATTGGGATACCATATTTTCATTTTACCACAATGAGGGGAAATCTTAAAGTCTCCCCACGTTGTTCATCAAGATACAATAAAATGTTACTATTTTATTTTTTGGTTGAATGTTATGGTGAGAAATACTGTAAATTACATTAATTAAAGGGGAATGTAGAGGCCGGCCCTGTTTTCTAGGTTCAGACTTCAAATAGTCTTGACAAAAATATTTCTTCCTTATTTCAATCATTTTTCTTGACTTCTCATGCATATTTACTATTTTGTCATTCTTCTTAACTTTTTGTGTGCATGTCCAGTTTTAGTAAAATTTATATTTTTTGAATCAATTCCTGACCCATATTATTTTAGACAAAAATACCATTGGCTATGAGAACTGTATATTTTCTATGAGAATTGTCTCTATGTTTATGTCATAGACACAATTCTCATAAAAAATACACAGTTCTCATAGTCATTTCAAATAAAAATATACATTTCTCATAGAAAATATACAGTTCTCATAAAAAATATATAGTTCTTATGGACAATACATTATTCTCATAGAAAAATACAAAATTCTCATAGAAATTACATAATTCTCATAGAAAATACACAGTTCTCATAAACAATTCTAATGAACAATACACAATTTCTCATAGAAAAAATACAATTTTCATAGAAAATACATAATTCTCATAGCCATTTCAAATGAAAAATACACATTTCTCATAGAAAATATACAGTTCTCATAAAAAATATACAGTGCTTACAAACAATACATAGTTCTTATGGACAATACACAGTTCTCATAGACAGTTCTTATAGAAAAATATAAAATTCTCATAGAAAAATACACAGTTTTCATAGATAGTTCTAATGAACAATACATAGTTTCTCATAGAAAAATACACAGTTCTCGTAGAATATACATAACTCTCATAGCTATTTCAAATGAAAAATACACATTTCTCATAAAAAATACACAGTTCTCATAAAAAATACATAGTTCTCATGGACAATACACAATTCTCATAGACAGTTCTCATAGACAATACACAGTTCTCTTAGACAGTTTTCATGGACAATACACAGTTCTCATAGAAAAATACACAGTTCTCGTAGAAAATACATAATTCTCATAGCCATTTCAAATAGAAAATACGCATTTCTCATAGAAAATACGCATTTCTCATAGAAAATATACAGTTCTCATAAAAAAATACATAGTTTTTATGGACAATACACAGTTCTCATGCAATTGATTGCCGCGAATATGTATGTGGTCACTATATTTTACCAGCACACACACAAAATATATACATACATACAGAGAGAGAGAGAGAAGGGGGTTGATGTTTGAAGAGGAATCATTAGCTCAGATGATATCCCCAATCTCTCAACCTCTATACAAAGGCTCGCTCTTGAACGACTTTGGACTTCGAGTGCCGGAAAACAACCATCGGGCTTGGAAAATGCCAACCCCTCCCTTTCATTGACGGTGGCGATCTAATATCTCCGACGCCCTCGCCGTTCCTGTTCGATTCTCCATACGTCTTCTCCCTCGTTGTCGGCGTGATTTTGTTGGGGAATTGGTGTTGGTGTGTCGGTGCGATCCAAAATCGACATCTAGCAGTTCGAATATTCCATCGTACTCGAGTTCGATTTTTCCGTCGTCATCGTCGAGATCGATTTCGCCGTCGTGGAGTTTGATATTGCCATAGTCATCGTCGTCATCAACTCTGTCAGTTTGTTTTTTCTGATGGATTTGAGAAGTTGAGGTTGCGATCGGGGTTGGGATTGGTGGTGGAGAGGCGGTGCAGAGCTAGTCTCCGAATGAGATCTGAGAGAGAGATGATTTGTTGATAATGGCATGTTGGAGTCGACGAAGCGGAATAAAAAGGGCAAAAAAGTAATGCGAAACATATCCGAGCCTACATAGGTTCGGAAATAATATTTAGGGTTGGGTTCAAACCGAACCTAAAAAGAGGGACCGGTCTCTAATTTTCTATTAATTAAATAAGTAAATTTTTGGAATGATGTGCATTATGAAAGTTTTATGCATCACATGGTAAAAAATACTAGTACGGATTTTCGTGCATAATTAATGTTATGCCTTCTACGTATTAATGTTGTGTTTTTTTATACGTAAAAATAATTTATCTCCGGACAAAGTGAGAGTAGTATATATATAATTAAGCTCCCCAAAAAAAAAAAGACAGCATCACCACAAAAATGCATAAAAATCATTAATTTTCGTAATGATCCTTTTTTTTTTTCCTTGCTAAGTAATTTTCGTATTGAATCAATACAACAAAATATAAGTACCATTTTCAAGACCACAACCAATAATATTTTCTGAAGTTATAAATTTTATAGTGTCTTCTCCTACAGTACTCAATGATCAAAAAAATTTAAAAAATAAAAATCTCGTGCAGTTCTCGGCTATATATATATTTTGCCAATTTTGGTGGCATTTCTGGGAACAACATAGATTTTAGGATCCTGTTGATTTTGATTGGTCGAATTACGGACGAGATTTAATTACAAATCTTACTGTAGAACCACACCTTCGATGTTTTTTTATTATTTTTTTTAATGCCAATACCCGATATCAAAGCCATAAGGGAATACATAAATCATCAAAATATAAAGAAATGAACCAAAACTACCAAAACCTAGACAGAGACACCTACTGCAAGTGCAGGCCCGACAAAACATCGGTACTTAAGAACTAGTCGCAGAAAAGGCAATAGAGAATCGTACAAGAACACTCAGCTCAAACCCTATAAAGCACATATGAAATCTGGAGCACGAATTAATTTGTCATCCCAAAGAGCCACACCAGCGTGTTCACGACCCGTCGACTTGATACACAGGCTCGCAACCACAAAACACAGGACGCTATTCCAAGGCAAGCCCCTGTTGACACGACGGGCTCTGGCAACATTAAGCAAAACACCGGTAAGCTACAACCCCACCGCCAAATCCTCGTAGCAATGGCAGGTAGGATAATAGTACTCCGAGAAGCACAAAACCAACCAAACACGCAGCCAAAACTACAAACACCAACTAACTCCTAAATTAAACTAAGGGAAAATGACGGCCCAGGATATGTTTTGATAATTAATACCCACTAAGGACAAGCTAAAAACATTTGTTAATGCTGAAAATGACCTTGACGTGTATTAATTATCAAAATACGTCATTGGCCGTCATTTTCCCTTAAACTAAATTATTTGCCCATCAACCCAACCACACCAGATCTGGGGAAAAACCCAAATCGGTACAAACCGGACTGGGGAGATCAACTGTAGAAAAACCGTCGACAAAACGACAGTAAAAAACAAAAAAAACAAAAACTGAATTCTACTCTAGCGTCCTACGTACCTTTGTTATAAACCACGTCGCCGCCACAGCACACCAGCTTTGGAGAAGAGAAAGGGGAGAGGCAAGCATGGAGCAAGCCCCACACTGTCGACCACAAGAACGCCGCCGCCGCTGGAGAAAGCCCCTGCCGGAGCTCAACTGAACCTGAATCTATCCATACGAGGACTGGAACCAAAATGAATGGGTAAGGGCAGAGGATGAGGGAGGGTGAAGCGGAAAATGATCAGCATTGGACAAAAATTCGGTGGCTAAATTACATCTTCAAAACGTACTTTTACAGGACTCTATCTACTTATCTATCGATCCTATTAGATATGTACTAGGTAAGTGGATGACACATGGCTCATTCTTCTAAAAACAAAATACAAGTCACACAAAAATCCACCTCAGCAACTAGTATTCATCTCTCCTCTGATGATTTTTCCACTTAACGGGAAAAATAGCTTTCCAACTTCCCCTCACATTCAAACTCCCTCTTGCTAAAATTAATTTCCACATGTAATGTTAAATCCCAAATCGATAAGGGGTAAATATTAAACATAACATAATTTTTCATGTACCGTCGTGCAAAGTATAGGTACCGTCATTATATATATATAATAATGAAATGAGACACGTACGCATTAAAATTTGGAACTGATGAAAGGAGAGTTGTTGGGGTTTTGGTTTGAGAAGAAATGGTTATTTTCCCCTAATTTTGTTTTCTGAACCTTTATATATATCTATATATATACGAGGCGGTTCCGGGGACACCCAAAAAAACACCTAAAAAAACACCTCATAGTTTCCGATCAAATTTTAATGATCCGAGCAGCTCAATGTGATCAGAACGTGATTTTAAGGGTACCTGCAAGAAATCAGCAAAAAAAATGACCAGGAAAGGCTTGATCCGAACATTTTTGAACAGTATTTTATTGAACGGTTCAAATAAAAACAGCTCAAATCAAACCTTTCTCGGTCATTTTTTTTGCTAATTTCTCGCGAGCACTTTTAAAATCATATTCTGCACATATTGAACAGTTCGGATCATAAAAATTTAATTGGGAACTATGAGATTGAGATTTGGAGTGTTTTTTTAGGTGTCCCTTGAACCGTCCCGATATATATATATATATATATATATATATATATATATATATATATATATATAAGGACCTTATATGCGGACCTCCCATTTCTCACCTTTCCCGATCTGATATCGATGATCCGAGCTGCTCAATGTGATCAGAACGTGATTTTAAGGGTACCCGCTAGAAATTGGCAAAAAAAATGACCGGAAAGGGCTTGATTTGAGCAGTTTTTATTTGAACCGTTAGATTAAAAGCAAATAAAAATTGCTCGGATGAAGCCCTTTTTGGTCTTTTTTTTTTGCTGATTTCTCGCGGGTACCCTAAAAATCACGTTCTGAACACATTGAGCGGCTCAGATCATCAACATTTGATCGGGAAATGGATGTCCGTATTTTATTAAAATAAGGCAGCCTTATAAGAAGGGGACTATGTATATATACACACATATATATATATATATATATATATGTGTGTGTGTGTGTGTATATACAGTCCGGATCTCTTAAAGGATCCCGCACGGCTTTACCGTGCGAGACTCCCCTTTTCCGATCGAATTATGACGATCCAAGCCACTCAAAGTGATCAAAACGTGATTTTAAGGGTACTCGCGATAAATCAGCAAAAAAAATGATCGGGAAGGGCTTGATTTGAACAGTTTTTTATTGAACGGTTCAGTAAAAAACTACTCGAATCAAGCCCTTCCCGATCAATTTTTTTGCTGATTTCTCGCGAGTACCCTTAAAATCAAGTTCTAAACACATTGAGCGGCTCGGATCGTCACTATTTGATCGGGAAAGGGGAGTCCCGCACGGTAAGGCCGTGCGGGATCCCTCATTGGATCCTAAGTGATTTATATATAGTCATTTTTAAATGAGGACCTCTCAATTTCTCTCATTTTCCGTTCGAATTTCGATGATCCGAGCTGTTCAATGTGTTCAGAACGTGATTTTAAGAGTATCCATGGGGAATCAGCAAATAAAATGACCGGGAAGGGCTTCATCCGCGTAGTTTTTATTTGAACCGTTTGATAAAAAATAAACAAAAACTGCTCGGATGACGCCTTTCTGGTAACTTTTTTTTGCTAATTTCTTGCAAGTACCCTTAAAATCGCGTTCTGAACACATTGAGTGGCTTGGATCATCGAAATTCTATCGGAAAATGGAGGTCCTTATTTTATTAAGTTAAGGTGATCCTTAGGAGAAATGAATATTATATATATATATATATATATATATATATAGATTGGGGCGGTTTCGGAAAAAACTAATTAGACACCTAATTAGTTTTTATATCATTATATCGATCTATTATATTATTATTATTATTAAACTATAAAAGTCCCAATCCCTCCAGAAAAATCCATATGCTATTATTATTATTATTATTAGGTAAAATTACATGGAGACCCCCTCATCTATACGTTTTAGACACAAACACCCCATAACTTTTAAAAACGTCCACAGACACCCCCTCATGTATTACCGTTACCCAAGCTAACCCCTTCCGTTGGATTGCCGTTTGTTTCAACGGCACATGCCAGTGCTTTTGGCCTTTTTGAGACAAAAATACCCTTGCAAGAATCTGTATACCCCCCTCTCTCTCTCCCCCCCCCCCCCCCCCCCTACGGCAGCCATGGATTTGAAAGGGTAAATGGAAAGGCAATGGAAGATGTTGGTTTTGATGGAGACTAGTTGGATGAGAGGGATGAGCGAAGCGAATCGCTTGGAGACCATGAAACATCTGCAGAGGCATTTGATGTCGGAGAGCTTGTCGAAGATGTTGATTACAACGTCATCCAGCAAACGCTCGAACTAATTCTCTGCTTCTTCTTCTCCAATGACATAGCTCATCTCTCTCTCTCTCTCTCTCTCTCTCTCTCTCTCTCTCTCTACTGTAACTACTGCCAGAACCATGTTTTGCCTCGCTCTTTCCTCCCACAACTGTGAGATTTGAAATCCTAAACCCTTACTGTACGATTAATTTTATTTTTACCCTCTAAAGTGTGCAAAATCCATTCCAGATCGGTGAGCCATTCTCGGTTGGGTTTCGTTCTTGACCCAGGCTTTCCGGTTGGGTCCTCTCAAGAACCAGCACCAAAGTGCTCTCGGGTATCCATCGTTGCCGGCGGTAGGTACCTTTACCCAACAGATCTGAGCCAGAGTTGCTCGATGGTTCACAGCGGAAGGCAGCGGCTCGCCGGACATAGCTCTGGTCAGGTTAGAGGTATTTCGGAATTGAGATTCTTGCTCTAATTAATTACCAGAAATGGCACCTTAGATCTGATTGGGCTGGGTTGCCGTTGGAAACTCGTGCTTTCCATTTGGAAAAGGAACTGACTGGATTAGGTTCCATTTGGGAAAAGAACTGGCTGGAGTTGAGGTTGGCCAGAGATGGACGTGCAGAGTGAAAAGGGGAAGGAGGTAAGGAGAGAGTTGAGGTGTGAGATAGAGGAGAGACAGTGCAAGAAGGAGAGGGAGACAAAATTAGGTGTTTGCAATTTTTTTACATGTGAGTGCTATTATAACAAGGGTATATTTGTGTGAGTGTTATTATGACAAGGGTATCCTTGTCATTTTAGCCATTCCGTTAACAGAGTTCGTGATTTTTTAGTTTAAAGTAGATGAGGGGGTGTCTGTGGTCGTTTTTAAAGGTTAGGGGGAGTTCATGTCCAAAATGTATAGATGAGGGGGTCTCTGTGTAATTTCACCTTATTATTATTATTATTAAACTATAAAAGTCCCAATCCCTCCAGAAAAATCCATATGCATGCATACGCCATCCTTTCAATATATTATTGTGCACATCCTTTCACAATTAATTATTTCTATTGTCATACTCCTAATTAGGCTATTTTTGTATTGAAATGAGGTGAACACTAAATTAGATTGATTCTGATCGATCATACATAGCTAGGCTTTACTATTCCTACAGTTTTACATGCTTTCAGGAAAAATTATTCAATGTCTTTGCCACTTCGTGCCCCGGTTCCTTCTCCATCAAACATTGTGGTGAGATCCAAGGCAAAATGTGCGATATGTGGTGGAGAAAGGTTCCGGGGTGCCACGTGGCTATGCCTCAAAGGCATTAAATAATCACTCTATTTTCAGGCACTTTTCGTTGATTATTACTTCAATTCTTTCAAATTGACTGAGAGCATCTCAAAGGGAAACAAAAGCAAAACACTCCTCGAGGGAGAAAGCAAAGTTGCTACACTATTTTGGTATAGAAAGTACTATTCAAATTACCACCTCATCAAATAATGTTTATTATTTTTGAATTGTTGATTTTTTGGACAAAGTGGGTGCTTTGAAGTTTGAAAAAAGTGATAAAAAAAAAAAAAAATTATCCCTGGGAGTGCATAACTCTCCGACCTGTAACATGATTCACCAAAGTACATATTTGATGTAAAATTTTGCTTATTACCTTGGAGATGCTTTGAGAATAACCGGAACGATTCGAATCATTAAAAATATATAAGAATGTATTGTGCCTCATTACGTATATATCACATGAGAGAGTCTTGACTCATCACTATTACAAAGTATTCTACATTTAACTAAATTCCAAAATTTCACGTGGCACCCTGTTACGCCAACTTCCCTCTCTTGTTTTGGTCTTAAGAAAAGGAAAGTATAAAAACGCATAATTACGTCTACAAGTCCTCTAAAATTCTACTCCTACTAGAAACGGAAATAATATTGAAAGCTGTAAGTCTAAACTCCACATTTAATATTCCATTAGTATTTCCTAAGTATGAAATGTTGGGAAAATTTTGGCACATACAGAAAATCCAGAGAACAATTTCATTGATAATGTAACAATTAGATATTCGAAACAAAATATAAATACAAAACAGATTGAAACAGTCGAGATACAAACTGAATTTCTAGAATATCAAACCGAGTCCTATGTGATACCACAGTCTCCTTAAGAAAGATTTGCCGCCTACCATGGGTGTTGTAGGTTGCGTCGGCGACTTCCTCCCAGGGTTGGCTCGGCTAAATCGCAAGCCGTCGGAACACCACCGTTGACCGCCTTGACGAATTGAACAAACGTTTGTCTCTCTCTCTTAAAGAACAATATTCTAGAGGTATAATAACACTTGGAAATTCTAATTGTCCTCCAAAACCATGATGCACCAATTTATAGCCAAAGGAGAGATCTTCACAAATGCCGGTATTGAATGGACCCATTCAATATGAGAAACCCCCAAAATGAAATCAGCCATCAAGAGGAAGAATAATGCTGCCATCAAGGTGGAGGGGTTACGGGAGTTAGGGAATCCACATATCAATACATCTGTTGATTATGGTGCGTCCAGATACAACGAACCCGATACCGGTTGTTGGGATGAAATCTATTTAAGCTGAGCACGAATCGAGATGTGCGCGGGTCAGCCTTTTTTAGGGTTTCGGTCTATTGTATGCTTATGATATAAAAGCAAAAGGGCAGCCCCCATTCTATTGTAACTGTAACATTCAAACATTCATAGTGAAACACCCCAACACCTTATGGATGTACGATTGAGTTTATCGCTCAAGTCGGAACCACGTAAAATCTCTGTGTCTCTCTTCTCTCTATTTGTGATTGTTTTCTCTTCGTTGGTTTGTTCTTCAATTGTGTGTGTGTGTTGATCGTGAGTTTGCGCGCTCGAATCCCCAACAACTGGTATCAAAGCTCTGGGTTAGGAGATCTAGGGTTTCACACAATGGCAAAAGACAAAGTCAAGATCGAGAAGTTCAATGGTATGAACTATGCCTTCTAGAAGATACAGATGGAGGATATTCTATATCAGAAGGATCTATATCATCCGATCAGCGGTGTTAAGCCAGAAAGTATAAAATAAGCAGATTGGGATATTTTGGATCACAAAACTTTGGGGACTGTACGATTAGCCCTCGCGCCGTTGGTCGCGTGAAATATTGCCAAAGAAAAGACTACAGTAGATTTATTCAAAGCCCTAGAAAAGATGTACGAAAAGCCTTCAGCAGTGAATACGGTATATCTTATGAAAAAGTTGTTTAACCTAAATATGCCTGAAAATTCTAATGTTGTTAAACATCTCAACGAATTTAATACGGTCACGAATCAACTAGAATCCGTGGGTATTAATTTCGATGATGAAATTAGAGCTCTTGTTTTACTATCAAGTTTGCCAAAATGTTGAAACGAACTTGTCGTGGCAGTAAGCAATTCTTCTGGGTCTGAAAAGATAAAACAAGAGGATGTTGCTGGTTTAATATTAGGCGAAGAGGCTCAGAGAAGGGTATCGGGTGAGGATACTGCTTCGGGTTCAGCATTGAGTACAAAGGATAGGGGCAGGTCTGCGAATAAGGAAAACAACAAGAACAAAAATAAGGGCAGAGCAGCTTCGAAGAACAGGGGCCGTAATAATCTTACAGAGGAGATACGAAGACTGAGAAGTGCTTCAACTGTGGTCATAAGGGGCACTGGAGGCGAGATTGTAAGGCACCGGCAAAACAGTAGAACGGGAAAAATCAAAGAGGTAAGAACACTGCCTATATATCTGATGAGTCTGATAATGATTGCTTGATTTGTTTGCTGGATTCTCGCAATGAGTCTTGGATTGTAGACTTTGGAGCCTCATTCCATGCTACTCCATGCATGGATGTGTTACAAAATTATGTGCAAGGAAATTTTGGCAAAGTGTATTTGGGCGATGATGAAATTTGCAACATAGTTGGGAAATGATATATACAGATTACTCAGACAGACGGGACAGTTCTGAAATTGAAGAATGTTAGACATGTGTCTAGTCTAACACGGAATCTTATTTCAGTGGGTCAGTTGTCAGAGGGTGGAGTTGTTATATCATTTACTTCAGACGCATGGAAGATGAGTAAGAGGGCCTTGACTCTTGCTCGTGGTAAGAAAGACAGAACCCTCTATGTATCTACAGGTACATATAGTAGCATTTCGGTGGCAGCAAAATGGATTGATTGCACTATGTGGCATCGTAGACTGGGTCATACGAGCGAAAATGGGATGAAAGTAATGTTGTCGAAGGAAAAGTTACCGGGTTGTAAGTCGCTGGACTAGGAGTTTTGTAAGGACTGTATTCTCGGGAAATAGAGGAAAGTCAGCTTTACGGAGGTGGCTAGGACCCTTAAAATAGAGAAGCTGGAGCTTGTGCACACCGATGTGTGGGGTCCTTCTAAGGTAACCTCTAGTGGTGGTGCTAATTATTTTGTTACTTTCATTGACGATGCTACTAGAAAATTATGGGTTTATTTTCTTTAACATAAGTATGATGTGTTTAGTGTCTTTAAGAATTGGAGAGCACTAGTTGAGAATGAAACAGGAAAGAAATTAAAGTGCCTGATATCAGATAACGGTGGCGAGTATTATAGCAATGAGTTTGAGGCTTATTGCACTGCGGAATAGATTCGTAGGATAAAAAAGGTCCCAAGAAAGCCAAGGCAGAATGGAGTTGCTGAACGCATGAATAGGACGATCTTAAAGCATGCAAGAAGCATGAGGTTACATGCTGGGTTGCCTAAGCAGTTCTGGGCTCATGTAGTAGATATGGCAGTGTACTTGATCAATAGGGGACCTTCAGTTCCTTTGAATTGTGGATTACCAGAAGAGGCTTGGACAAGTAAAGAGGTAAATTTATCCAATTTACGAGTTTATGGTTGCATTGCTTATATGCATATATAACTGGCAGAAAGGGGTAAACTTGATGCTAAGTCTCATAAGCGTGTGTTCATAGGCTATGGTACTGATAGCTATGGTTATAGGCTGTATGATTTTGAAAATCAGAAAACACGCAGGAGTGTGGATGTGGTATTTAATGAATCTGCTCTGTATAGAAACAAGAATAGTCAACCCGAGGAGGCTGAGGAAAATTCAGACTTTGTAGAGTTTGAAGGGATCCCAGACAGTAAAGTCCTACAGCCTCATGATATTAATACCGAATCCATTCCACAGGAAAATCCACAGACTCCCCCTCCCAGGAGGTTTACACATGTTGCTAAACCTCTAATACGTTATTCTCCAACTTTACATTATTTGTTTCTAACAAATAGTGGTGAACTAAAATGTTTTAAAGAAGCATTGCAGGTTAAGACCAGGGAGGAGTGGGAGCATGCCATGGATGATGAGATGGATTCTCTCTCATCAAACCAGACTTGGGAATTGGTTCAGTTGCCCAAGGGGAAAAGAGCTTTGCACAACAAGTGGGTTTATAGGATTAAGGAAGAATCTGATGGTAGCAAACAGTTCAAGGCAAGGTTGGTAGTGAAGTTTTGAGCAGAAACCAGGTATTGACTTCACTGAAATTTTTTCACCTGTTATGAAGATTTGTACTATCAGATGTGTTCTTAATATTGTGGTTGTTGAGAACTTGCACTTAGAAAAGTTAAATGTCAAAACTGCTTTCCTGCATGGAGACTTGGAGGAGGACATCTATATGCATCAGCCAAAAGGTTATGTTGTGGAAGGAAAGGAGAATCAAGTGTGGAAGCCATGCTATAAAAAGTTTGATACTTTTATGACTAATACGGGTTTCAGTAGGTGTCATGGGGATCACTGTTGTTACTTTAAAAAGCTTAGTACATCGTATCTCATACTTTTGTTGTATGTAGATGATATGCTTGTTGCAGGTTCAAGCATGGATGAGATTGTGAATCTCAAGGCACAACTATCCAAAGAATTTGCAATGAAGGATTTGGGTTCTGCGAAGAAAATCATTGGGATGCGAATTAGAAGGGACAGAGTAAGGGGAAAATTGAAGTTGTCACAGGAAGAGTATGTTAAAAAGGTGCTGAAACGTTTTAACATGGAGAATGCTAAACCAGTTAGCACACCTTTGGCAAGTCACTTCAAGCTTTCAAGTGAAAGGAATGCAGTAACTGATAAAGAACAGAGCTACATGGCGAGTGTTCCATATACCTCGGCAGTAGGCAGTTTGATGTATGCCATGGTTAATACAAGGCCAGACATTGCTCATGCAGTGGGAGTTGTCAGTAAGTTCATGGCAAATCCAAACAAGGAGCATTGGGAAGCAGTCAAGTGGATTTTGCGTTATCTGAAAGGTACTATGGATTTGGCTTTGTGTTATGGGGGTTCTGATATTTGTCTTTAAGGTTTTGTGGATTCAGATTTGGCAGGGGACAATGACAGCAGGAAGAGCACTACTGGGTATGTGTTTACTTTGGGGAGTGCAGCAGTCAGTTGGGTCTCACGACTACAGAGAATAGTGACTATTTTCACGACAGTGGCAGAGTATGTTGCAGCCACAGAGGCATGCAAAGAGATGGTATGGTTAAAGAGCTTCATGAAAGAGTTGGGTAAAGAGCAAGACAAATGCAGATTGTTCAGCGATAGTCAAAGTGCTATACATCTAGCGAAGAATGTAGCTTTTTATTCGAGGACCAAACATATCAACATAAAGTATCACTTTATTCGCTCTCTGTTGGAGGAAGGACAGTTCACTTTAGAGAAGATTCACACAAGTGAAAATCCCGCAGACATGTTCACGAAGGTGGTTACTATGGGGAAGCTAAAGGCTTGTTCAGCTTCCGTGGGTCTCCAAGCTTGAGTTGGGAGATTGGGTGCTGATGGTATTTATGATTGGTGATGTCTGAAGACAACCGTTGATGTTTAGGGGTGCCGCTGTAAACAGTTTTCAAGTGGGAGAATTGTTGGGATGAAATCTATTTAAGCTAAGCGCGAACCGAGATGCGCGTGGGTCAACCTTTTTTAGGGTTTCGGTCTATTGTATGCTTATGATATAAAAGCAAAAGGGCAGCCCCTATTCTATTGTAACTGTAACATTCAAACATTCATAGTGAAACACCCCAGCACCCCGTGGATGTACGATTGAGTTCATCACTCAAGTCGAAACCACGTAAAAATCTATGTGTCTCTCTTCTCTCTGTTTGTGATTGTTTTCTCTTCGTTGGTTTGTTATTTGATTGTGTGTGTGTGTTGATCGTGAGTTTGCGCGCTTGAATCCCCAACACTTGTTGCCTCGGGAGACCTTCCAAAAGTCCTTGTTTCATTCATCCGAAATTCTGTAGTTTCCAACAATCCCCCCCATGAATGAAATTGGTAGGCATATTGGCGTAGAGTACAAAGTTGATCCGAAAGAGAGACAACGGATAATCCCTGCATAGGGTAGGTGGCTTTTGGCCTGGAACCTTCCCTTGTGATAGCCTATTGAGTTTATTGGCAGACCACTGTGCGGTCTCGCTTTGAACTATTCCGCCACCGATGTAAACCAAGACAATAGACGTCATACAGGACTTCTCTTGACGTAGTTCAATTCTCACTGTTGGGTTCATTTTGGCCATGACACCCCCATCTTGGTTCTGTGAGTATTTTTTTGAGAATTTTGCCACAATTCTCAAAGAAGCGGCCCCACTTCATACTAACATAGGTGACTTTCCTATAAAGGTACCCTGCTATGTCCCGCTTGGCAACCCAACGCATAGGAGTCATTAAAAGCAACACTTAACTTCTTTCCATTTGCAGGTATCACTGTTCTACACCATAGGAATGGGCAGGAGATCGAGTCTCCTCAGTGACCATTCTCGGCTACTCGCGAAAGATAGTCTCATTGAACCTAGATCTTGAGATCTCCAGTCAGTTTGGTTGGCTACCGCTGCGGTAACTATGAGAGTGGTGGCTTTAGCCTCATCCCTTTCGATGCTTGTTCAACTAGCTCTCGGTTTACTTTGTTTAGCGGATCCGCAATATTGTCCTTTGACCACACTAGTCAATAGCGACAACCCCACTTGAGAGTAATTGCGAGCAAGAACACAACATTGGAGAAAGCTCGTTCTTGTTAAGAATGAAGTTGGACATTAACTTAGCTAAGAATAAGGTGGTAGATAGTGACCGAGGTGGTAAATTCGAATTACCATTGGTGGAACTTGTGTCTAGCTAGTTCACCAAACCATTATACCTTATTCGCTTCAACAATATAGAGTTGTAAAAGCTATATCATGCCGAAGAGGCTATGATTGATGCTAGGTTGATTAATTTTGTTTTCCACAAAATTTATGGAGTGAAGCATTTCTCTCCACATATGATGGCCTTAATGAGATACCATGCAAGAAAGTTGATAAAACCCTAAAGCTGTGGGGGCCAATGCCTTCCTATAAATCTCACGAATGTGAGGGTGTCTTGCAAAAGCGGTTGTACCTACACCTAAAAAGGTGAGAATGGGCCTAACGATTGTTGATTGTGTGCGCACAATAACAACTTGTGTTATGTCTTGTGCATGAATATGAGATATCAGACATTAACAAGAATAAGAACATGGAATCTAGGAATGTGTTGGTTTTTGAACACATATTTTCACATAGATCCATAGAGGAGTCGAGTTCGGTTAAACGAACTTTGAAAACTACAGGTGAAAGCAATCAAAACCAAGAGGAAGAAGTTGATGTTGAGCCTAGGTCTGGCAGACTGGCTAGAAAATCAACATCCTTTGGTCCAGACTTTTTTAACATTTATTTTAGAAAAGTGAGCCTCAGACATTCAAGAAAGCAACGAGCTCTCCTGAGGGTCCTTTGTGTAGGGAGGCTAGTAAGAGTGAAATTGACTACATTCTACAGAAAACCAATGAGCTATGGTAGCTTTCCTGAATGGCGATTTAGATGAAGAGATCTACATGGAACAACCTACGGGTTTTTCTGCGCTAGGTCAAGAAGGGAAAGTATGCAGGCTTGTTAGGTCTTTGTATGGTCTAAAGCTTGCACCAAAACAATGGCATGAGAAATTTGACAATGCTATGTTGTCAAGTGGTTTCAAGATCAACGAATGTGACAAGTGTGTTTATGTTAAAAACACAAACGAAAGGTACATCATTTTGTGTTTCTACGTTGATGACATGCTCATTATTGGTAGCAATGAAAGGGTCTTTCAGTCTACTAAGGATATGTTAAACTCAAAGTTTGACATGAAGGATGTGGGCCTTGTAGATGTCATTCTAGTTGTCAAGATCACCAGAACATATGTTGGACTTGCATTGTCTCAGACACACTATGTTGACAAGATTCTTGAGAAGTTCAACCTGTCTGATTCAAGTGTCACAAGAACCCCTGTGGATTTAAGTCTGCATTTATCCAATAATGGGGGGAAGGCATATCTCAATTAGAGTATTCTCTGATAATTGGGAGCCTGATGTACTTGATGCGTTATACAAGGCCCGATATAGCTTATTCAGTCAGCAGACTGAGCAGATACACGAGTAATCCAGGTCAGGATCACTGGAAGGCAATAGTTAAGGTTCTGCACTATTTGAGGTATACTTGTGATTTGGGGTTGCACTACACCAGATATCTAGCAGTACTGGAAGGGTATTGTGATGCAAATTGGATATTAGATATGAAGGACTCAAAATCCACAAGTGGATATGTCTTTATACTTGGTGGTGCAGCTGTTTCTTGAAAATCCTCCAAACAGAAGTGTATAGCACGTTCAATGATGGAATCAGAGTTTATCGCTCTAGATAAAGAGGTAGGTTTTGGAGGATAGTCCAAGATGGCTGAAACCTGTGCCAGCGATTAGTATCCATTGCGACAGTCAATCTGCAATTGGTAGGGTACAAAGTAATATGTATAATGGTAAGTCTAGACATATTCGACGTAGACATAATACCATTAAGCAACTACTCTCAAGTGGGGTTGTCGTTATTGATTATGTGAGGTCAAAAGACAATATTGCGAATCCGCTAAACAAAGGGTTAAATCGAGAGCTAGTTGAGCAAGCATCGAAAGGGATGGGGCTAAAGCCACTACGCTCATAGTTACCGCGACGGTAGCCAACCTAGCTGACTAGAGATCCTAAGATCTAGGTTCAATGAGACTATCTTTTGCGAGTAGCCGAGAACGGTCACTGAGGAGACTCGGTCTCTTGCCCATTCCTATGGTGTAGAACAGTGATACCTACAAATGGAAAAAGGTTAAGCGTTGATTTTAATAACTCCTATGCGCTGGGTTACCAGGCGGGGTATAACAGGATACCTTTATAGGAAAGTCACCTATGTTAGTATGAAGTGGGGTCGCTTCTTTGAGAATTGTGGCAAAATTCTCGAGAAAATACTCACAGAACCAGGATGGGGGTGTCATGGCCAAAATGAACCCAATAGTGAGAACTGAACTACGTCAGGAGAAGTCCTGTGTGACGTCTATTGTCTTGGTTTACATCGGTGGTTGAACAGTTCAAAGCGGGACTGCACAGTGGTCTGCTAGTAAACTCGATAGGCTATCACAAGGGAAGGTTCCAGGCCAAAAGCCACCTATCCTATGCAGGGATTATCCGTTGTCTCTCTCTCGAATCAACTTTGTACTTTACGCCAGTATGCCTGCCAATTTCATTCATGGGGGGGATTGTTGGAAATTTACAGAATTTTGGATGAATGAAACCAGGACTTTTGGAGGGTCTCCCGAGGCAACCGGTATCGGGTTCATTGTATCTGGATGCACCACAATCAATAGACGTATTGATATGTGGATTCTGTAACTCCCATAACCCCTCCAGCTTGATGGCAACATTATTCTTCCCCTTGATGGCTGATTTCATTTTGGGGGTTTCTCATATTGAATGGGTCCATTCAATACCAGCATTTATGAAGATCTCTCCTTTGGCTATAAATTGGTTCATCATGGTTTTGGAGGACAATTAGAATTTCCAAGTACTATTATACCTCCAGAATATTGTCTGTCGAGAGAGAGAGACAAACGTTTGTTCAGTTCGCCAAGGCGGTCGACGGTGGTATTCTGACGGCTTGCGGTTTGGCTGAGCCAATCCTGGGAGGAAGTCGCCGATGCAACCTACAACACCCATGGTAGGCGGCGAATCTTTCTTACGGAGACTGTGGTATCACATAGGACTCGGTTTGATATTCTAGAAATTCAGTTTGTATCTCAACTGTTTCAATCTGTTTTGTATTTGTATTTTGTTTCGAATGTTTCGAATATGTAATTGTTACATTATCAATGAAATTGTTCTCTGGATTTTCTGTATATGCCGAAATTTTTCCTATCACAAAATTTTGTACTCTCAGTTAGTCACTAAATAGGATAGGAAAATATATCTACTTCTAGTCTTCCATGAATAACTATTTTTGTGCTTTGGACAAGGAACTTTAAATCAACCACTTCTCTCGTTTAAGCCAAATACTTAACTAACAAGAAATTCGATTATTTTTCAAATTATGTCAAATGCAAGGAGCTTTTATTTAACTATTTAGGCCCCAGGACACAATTTTTTAGTGTTATACTATAAGACTAGCGGATGCCCGTGCCTAAAGGCATGTCCAAATGAAATACAGTCCCAACTTAAATAAGTTGTCTGCTCTACCAATCCAATATAATCTACTCATTTTCTGCCTCACTTTAAAAAGCTCATGCCAATGTAGAGAGAAGAATTAGCCCCACTTTAAAAAACTCATGCTAAGGTAGAGAGAAGAAATAAAAAAGACAATAATTACAGGTTAATTACCAACATTCTTGAAATAACATCAAAAATGGAAAAAACCAAAAGGTAATAAATTGGAAAGGAAAATGATTACCACAATATATAGCAGGTCAAAGTATAATTTAAAGAAACATTCTCTTAATTGGACGGCCACGATCTTAGCTTTAAGGCGATCAACGGCTGTAGAGGTGCTTATATTTGTATGTGTAGACAAAAATCGCTATGTATTATAATATAGATAAAATAGTTTATTCCTTTCGTATGTCATACTACGTACTAAAATATATGCACTATTGAGTCTTTACTTTTTATCACAATAACCCAATTTATATAGTTTCCAAACTTGACAAAAAAAAAACTAAATTAATCACTTCGTGTGCATCGCACGAGACCACTTGCATTTCCCTTGTGTATGTTTTTGATAATTTAAGAGTTCTCTAGTTTACGCGCATCTCGAATAATTCTGAGGTTCTGAAGTTTGTGATCGATAGGACAAATTTCTAATAGCCCTAAAGGAGTTTATAGCACTTGAGAAATTTCAAACTTGAAACTTTAGGAGGAAGCAAACCTTTAAATCTAAAGTCTTGACTACCGGACAACCCTAGGGTTGTTTCGCTTGTGTATTTGTCGTGCCATTTGGAGCAGGCATCTCTATAAGCTCCAGGCATATAGCCTACCACGGGGTTCATTAAATAATTCATATGGAGATAATACTGTTAGTATTATTTTGTTATTGTGGCGCTAATTAATCATTGTCACATTTATTTGTAATCATCTATGGAAAACAAATAACAATTTGATTTACTAATTGTAGCCCCATAATATCTCCATATTTCTACGAATATGGTTGTCCAATCATATTTTAGGAGAACTTAGCTAGTGCCCAGGGTTCAGGGGCAATAACACGTGGTGTCCCTTTGTATGAAACACACATTTGTTTGCACCACGTGTCTTTTCCTTTGGGCACTGAATATTTTTTTTCCACCATATTTAAGACATTGTGAGCTGTTTGCTCAAAGTAAGCCACTTTTTTTTTTATAGAAAAAAGTAAGCCACTTGGGCCATCTGGAGAGTTATATTGATGGCAGCTAGGGGTGAAAGAAAAATTGATAAATTGGACCAGAAATCGAAATCGGTGATTTGGTTTGGTTTTCTAGAGGTAACTGGTTTGGTCTTGTTTGCCAAACTGAAAAAATCAGTTTGGTCCGGTTCGTCACCATCCAAGCCTGTGTAAACTGGACCGAAGTTTACCCCTTTAGTACGTAGTAGGGTGATGGGTTATAATAACTTGTAAGTGCTGCTCATGGGGTGGCTAAATCTGCTCATGCGGTGGCTAAATGAGATTATCTCGACTACTTCTATGTGATTAAGTCTAGTTTATGAATCCATGCGAGACGAATTGGAGACGAATAGATCCATCAATCGGTGTGATGCTGCCATGCTGGCAAGGGACTCACAGGGTCCGAAATACCAGGAGATTGTACTTGAAACACTTGACAAAATGTAAATAAAGTGCATGATGCATTGTAGATGATGGAGAACGTAATGACTGTCCATTTTATTTTGTTATGAGATACGGTCGCTCTTGTTAAAACCTCCTGCCATCTGAGATTTCTCGTATATGTTTGAGATGAATGGTAGACTTATGAAGTGTATTAAGGGAAAGGTAGTACGACGACCTATACTGTGTGACTTGAATTAGCTCCATCGGTGAGAGAGATATTTGTGAAAAGTAACGAGACTCCATGAATAGCCCAGCAAGAGCATTCGCTCATGACGTGGAAAACATTTGCAACGGTGATATATAAATGAATGAAGGGTTAGTAGAATGAATCCATGAGAGGAATGGTTGGTTGTTCGGACACGATACTGTAGGAATATACTTGTTTCCTTTAAACGTGTGTTATGTCTATTGTGAAGTTGAGATATTAGATAGGTTATTCGAAATAGGATGAGGGGCAATGGTAGTCGTGAGTAAATTGTACAGGTGGTAGATCTTCATGGTTGAGCTAGAATCTTGACGTGTGATCATTGTACTTATTTCTATTGTCTAGGACATGTAACCCTTTTGGGTTATATTTGTTTGTCACACTTAAGATACCGATATTTACCTCAATTAATCATTTCACATGTCATCTCATTTTCATATAAGAGTTGTGCAGATTTCTCTACTGGGCGCGTGTTTGTTCAACTCTTCATTTTTCAGGTACAACTCAAAGCACATAGTTTGGAGAGTTGGCGGCATTGCATGTAAAGCCCCTTTTGAAAGCGTACGGATCGAGGAGAGTTGTGGGATCAACTTTTGTAAACTACATTTTGAGATAAAAATGTAACTCTATTATCTATTTTTTACTTTGGAAATGAATGTAAGAATATTTATCCATTCTCTCTTAAAATACCTATGGAGGTTTCTGTTTGTAATCTGATGGATGTATTTTGGGTATCTATGTATGAGATTACCGATATTTTGTTAATGAAAATGTCTTACTAATTTGTTTGAAATCGAGGGCATGACACATGGACTTCATCAGATCCTCAAAATCTTTACTGCTTCATTCTTAAATACTAAATATAAAAGTTGAATTAATGTGTAAATCAAATCCCGTATATGTGGAAACCATATTTTTCCTTCACTAATTCCCACAGATCAAGCCTGTCTAGGTATCTATACATGTCTATATCGATCTATGTTTATATATTCATGCGTGGTATACATTAAAGGTAAAATTGGTAAATCATACGATTATAGGCAGGGCCGGTCCAAGGGTTTTGGGTGCCCAAGGCCAATAAAAAAATGTGTGCCCTTAAAGAGTTAATACTTAACAATTTTTACAGCAACAATCATAATATAAAAAAGCCAAACCAATATAAAGTTCTACTAATCATTATATACGAACACAAAATACAAAGTCTCCAAATAGGTAAATACATATTATCTCAAGAACGCATGAGTGTCACTTGAATATTACTCGTCTTGCATTTCTAGAAGCAAAACTATCAATTAAATTAGTATAATCCACCTCTTTCACCAAGTCATTTTCAATTGATAACATGGCTAACCCATTTAGTCTTTCTTGTGACATGGTTGATCGAAGGTAATTTTTGATCAACTTCAACTTTGAAAAGCTTCTTTCTCCCGAGGCAACACTAACCGGTATAGTCAAAAGCACTCTATACGCATTCCATGTATTTGGGAAAGAGTCCGCCATAAGTTTGATAAAATTGGGCACTTCAATTGGTTTCTGCACTCCCCTTGGCAATACTTGTTTCAAGCATTTCAACTCTACAAACAAATCTCTCCCATCAATATCGGAAACCCCGCCATGCTTTAAAACTTCTTCAAGGTTGGTACAATGATTTTTCAAGCATTCATCACTCGAACTCGCCTTTTCCAAATCAAACAAGAAACCAAAATTATTCTCATACACTTCAAATTGTTGGAACCTATCTTTGAAGGAAGAAAGAGCTTTATCCACAATTACCAAGAAGTAATTCACTTTCATTGATTCTTCAGCAGAGTGTGTCACCTCGTCCGCAACATCTTCATCAAATTGCTTCTTTCTTTGAATGATGCGCTTTTCAACAAACTTAGGTTCAATCCCCATTTCATTCGCCATTTCCGTAGCATCAACCATTGCCTCCGCAAAACCAAATTTTCTGTAGTTCTCAAAATAATCAATCAGGCCTTTTAACTTCTCGATAGCAAAGTATATGCACATGTCTTCACTTTGAAGAAACTTGCTCACAATGTTAACAACAAACAACAACTTGTACCAAATAGCCATGGCAAACAAGAACTCAAAATTCTCAAGTTCGTTCTTTGCAAGGGATTTAGCTTCACTTTGTGCTATCGACTCGTCGTCGTGTCGTTCACCAAGTCTACCAAAGCATCTCTTAGTTTTGAGGGATTGGATCTTATCGGCTTGATGCTTTCAATGCGACTTTCCCAACGTGTTTGTGACAATGTCTTAAGCGTGAGACCCTTCACATCTTTCAAATTGTCCTTTAAAATTGCCCACTGTTGGACTGAAGAGGAAAACAACACATATAGACGTTGTACCACTCCGAAAAATGTTTTTGCTTTAGAACAAGAGTTGGCCATATCACAAAGAACAAGATTGAGACTATGGCAGCCACATGGGGTATAAAATGCTCTTGGATTTACTTCAAGTACCCTTGTTTGCACACCCTTATTTTTCCCTTTCATGTTAGAGCCATTATCATAACCTTGTCCCCTTAAATCACCAATATCAAGTTGAAGGCTAACTAATACTTCTTGAAGTGCACAAAATAGCCCCAATCCCGTCGTGTCATCCACCTTCAAAAATTTTAAAAAGAACTCACTCACCCTCACCTCTATTGGACTTGTTGAAATATCCACACATCGTATGACAAGGGACATTTGTTCTTCATGACTTACATCCAGGGTACAATCAAGTATAACTGAATAATATTTTGCGTCTTTGATTGTTGCAACAATTTTACTCTTCACTTTCGCTGCTAACACCTGTATCAACTCGTTTTGGATTTTTTGACTGAGATAATGGTTATGAATCTCACCCTTTTCAATTCGCCTCAACTGCTCTTGCATTACTAGATCAAATTTTCCCATCATTTGAATAAAACATAAAAAATTCCCATTATTCCTTTGGTAAATCTTCTCATTTTCTCCACGAAATGGTAGATTATTCTGCGCAAGTGCTTCCACAAGAGCAATTTTTCTCAGTAATACCCCTCTCCAATGTTCCCTCTCTTTAATGACTCGTTCTTGAACATTTTTGTCAATTGTTTGATTCTTCTGAAATCTTCTCTCTAACTCAATCCATTTGTTCATGCATGTGAGGTGCTCCCAATTAGTTTCACGACTTTTAAGCCTATCACCAATATTTTTCCAGTCTTGAAATTCATCATTGGCCAATTGAGTCTTGTTTCCTTCATTCTTGAATAATTTGCAACAAAAGCAAAATACTTTATTCAAAGCCTCCGAGTATACTAGCCATTTTCTATCATGTTTCTCTCCATTGGGTAAATGGCGAATATAGTGCACAGAAGAGAAATGTCTACTCTTCTCATTGTCATCCTTAGGAATGGTAGCATCACCATTTCTTCTTACGGGACCTCTTTCAACCAATAAGTCCCTTAATTTTTGATCCATGTTATCCCAATTACATGGATCATCAATGTTCACAGGAGTGCATTCAACATTCAAGTCTTCATTTGGATTGACATCCCTCGAACTTTCATTACTACTCTCATTGACACATTGATAGGCTTCCTCACCCCCCAAATCCTCACATTCTTCTTCTACTTGTTCTTCATTCACCAAGTTTTCAGCGACATCAATCACCAAATTTTCGTGTTCTTCGACTGAGCTTTGTATATTTTCGTTGCTTGAAAAGAACTTTTTAATAGCCCCTTTTTGAGAATTTATTATGCTTCAGTCTTTTGCTTCTTTATTCTTTTTTGACGACCAGATAGTTGACGTTTAGGCATGATGCACCTAAGTAAGAATTAAAAAAAAAGAGCCTTATAACATTATTATTAATGATGCACTAACCGATAATCAGATATTTTTAAATTTAAGCACACCAACTAATGTCAACTAAATCAACACAAATCTAAGCACCACCAGCCAGGGCTCTGTATTTAACAACATACGTACAAATTTAAGCACCACCAGCCAAGGCTCTGCATTTAACAACATACGTACAAATTTAAGCACCACCAACTAGGGCTCTGCATAAGAAGAGAATACTTACCGATTTGAAGCCTCGCAAGTCGCAAGCGAATGGGACTCTAAGACTCCGCAGTGTATATTATACCTAGTAGTATATACTAGTCCTGCATTTCAATTTCCAATAATCTTAAACACAAATCAAGTGGAGAATAAAAAAAGCCCTAATATCACTATCACTAATCAACTAAACTTAATTAATGAGATTCTCGCTTCTCAATGTTCTCATAAGCAATATTAAATTACAAACTTCATTACTTCAACAGTTCAACACAGAGTGGCAGCCGGCAGTGCCCTTCGGGCTTCGAACCTTCCCAGAATCCCAGTTCAAATTAGTTGATTAATGTTATATTACATTACAAACTTCAAAGAGAGTGAGAGACCTATTAACTATTGTCTATTGAGTATTGACTACTATAATACTATTGAAAGTTTGAAACTTGAAACTGAAAGCACCGTTGCACCGATCGGAAAAAAAATTACCTCGAGCTCGAATCTCGAACACAGACACAGACTCAAGGCCGGCCCAAAATCCCAGTTCGGCAACTCCCCCTTCGGTCTTCGGCCTTTCGTTTGGTGAAAATCTCGAACACAGAGAAGTGGAGAACTAGAGAAGGGTGGGAATCGATCGTCCGTTCCAGTCTTCCAGATCAATTTCAGCTTCCCCTCTTTTTTTTCTTCGTTAATTTTTTGTTTTGTTTTGGGTGAGAGTAAGCCGGTGAAATGTTTGAGAGGAAGGGTTTCAATTAAAAACCATGTAGATCACTTATTTACAAAAATGCCACCGAGCATTTTTTGGGCTTTGACTGGATCTATGGGCCACAGCCAGATTTTAATTGGAATGGGCCTCTTTTTTCCATTCTATTGGGCCAAAAAGACTTCTAGTCAAGCCCAAATATAAAAATTAGTGGAGTGCCCCTAAAATTTGGCCTTTTTGGGATGCCCAAGGCCCAGGCCTTGTGGGTCTTGGGGTTGGGCCGGCCCTGATTATAGGATAAAAACTTAAACCATGATGATGTCCGGGATGATATTTTATTTAAGTTCTCTATTTAGATTAAAGAGTATTACGCAGTATGTAATATGTATTCAGAAAAAAAGTGAACAACTAAAAGGACAACAAAGATGTAACTTGTCCTCAACTCCAATTTGATCTCATCAAGCACTTATTGCAACTACACAAGTATATATTCGGTCGTACGATCTTGTGTTGTCAAATTTAGTGTCTATATTGTAAATCTATTTTTTTCTTGCATTTAATTTATGATATGATATGTCTTATTTTAATATCAATCCAAAGTCAATTTAAAGGTTCAATCTTTTAGCATCTTTTTGGTCGTCATTAATGAACTGTTTTCAACTTAAGTCTATTATTTTATTTTTTCAATTTTTCTTATGGAGATGAGCAAATTGACGTAAAAATTACACCCAAATCTAGCAAATTTTTTTCCTTTCATTAATCCTACTCTACTCTATTCTAGGAGACTTGGGGAGGGAGAGGAGTGCTTACGGGAATCGAACCCTGCCCATGTGCATGAGAGTATAATTAAAAGAGGCACTAACTGCTCTCCACTCCACTTGCTAAGCAAAATTTAAGAGAGAGCAACAAAGACTGCAAAAAAGTCGGTGAAAAAAATTATCCAAAGGGGCCCTCACTGTTCTAAAACTTAAGGCATGCAGAAAATTAAATACAGAATTTCCATAATTAAAAGCTCCAATATTTGAATCTCAAGCTGTAGCCTGTAGTCATATGATAAATTTTCGTTACTAACTTGTCCTTTGAGATTATTCTTAGGGCTGATCACTTTTTTGGGTACATCTGAATAAATATTCGTAGGGTTTGGATCCATCAATTACGTAGTACATGTGAAGCAACACCGCAGTGTGGCTGCATCTACTGACAAAATTTCGAACATCTCTATTTTCAAATAAAATAAAATAATTGAATTTTACAATAGCCTAATAAAAGTTCCACGTCAGAGTTATAGTTTACTAATTAGAAGATTAAATTATTAAAGATAGTTTAAAATTTTATCATTCTGCAGTACATGTTGGAGATTTTTAGTTGAGCTAATCATGAGGGCCAAACCTGGGAATCAAATTGGATGCACAGCTGGTTAGCTGCCGCTAACCATGAGATACATATACATATACATATATATATATATATTATAATAAAGCAATGTGGTGGGGAGACATTCTTGGATCATTGCACTACAGAGAGATTCTCAGCTTTAAATTTTGTTTAGTTTAATAAACTGACAAGTCTCAATTTCTGTAAAGTTCCGCCATATATTTTTGCTTAATAATACTATATTTGTAGGTAAATCAGGAATGTATACTGAATACTACTAGAAGGACATATATAGAATCATCACGGGTACTGTTTCATACTTAATTTTGATTTTATGACAAAAAAATGATATTTTTCTAGAGCTTTGAAATAGATTTTTTATTTTTTTTATAAGAATGATATCATACGGAAGTATTTATATGATCTATATACTATATAACATTGCAAAGGCAGTTTTCATAAAGATGGTTATCGTACCGCAAATTGCCTGATGTTCTATTGTCAATACCTCTGACATTCGAATAAGAAGTCAGGTCATGGACTCATGTGCATATTTTAAATAATTGAGGGTCATTTTTTTTTTTTTGGTTTTTTTTTTCAAAATGGTAATAGCTTCATTGATACGATTTATAGAAAACACATGTATACAAGATAATCACTTATAGAAGCAGCATGCGTCCTTAATTTAAAAATGGGCAAATTTTCATACTTGTCCATGTAGTTTTACGGTTGTCTCACTTTCGTCCCTCTAGTTTCAAAGTGTCCTAATTTCGTCCCTGTAGTTTGTTTTACGTTCCAAATTGGTAAAATCGTTAACACCGTTAACGAAACTAACGGAAAAAAAAAAAATTCCAATTTTCAATCTGTTTGAACCGGTGCGAAGATCTTATTTTTTTGATCATTTTATCCTAAATAGTCGTAATGTATTTTTGGCTCTAAGGCCTTTCAACGAGCACCCAAAGACTCTTTATTTAGTTTCAGGGCTCTCTTAGGGTGCTCATTGAAAAGCCTTAGAGCTAAAAATCTATTATGACCATTTAAGATAAAATTATCAAAAAAATAAGATATTTGCACCGGTTCAAACGGATTGAAAATCGGAACACTTATTTTTTTTTCCGTTAGTTTCGTTAACGGTTTTAACGATTTTACCAATTTGGAACGTAAAACAAACTACAGGGACGAAATTAGAGCATTTTGAAACTAGAGGGACGAAAGTGAGACAACCGTAAAACTACAGGGATGACTACGAAAATTTTCCCTTTAAAAATTATAGAAAGCCACAAATTAAGGATATGATAACCCTCCCATGTATTTAGATCCCTACTACGTACCTCTCCTAACCCAAAAAAAAAAAAGAAAAAAGAATCACCCCATTTTCACTCTTACACATTTATACAAGATAATCACTCTGTTCTGTCAAATGTATACTAATCTTGTTCAGCCCTTATTTTCAATATAGAAGTTTCCCGCAACCAACAAATTTAAAAAGCCGCAAGCACAGCCTTTAACTAAAGGTCCAAACTTTTCCATTTGCTGAAAGTTCATATCTTTAATTGATACTTTATTAATCAAAAAATAGCTCCTCGATATTTTGGTAATCACCAATTATGCAACACACGCAAGGGATTCGATTATGCATTGACCACCCACCGTACGATCACCCCTTCTAGGAGATTCCTACGGCCAGAATCAATCCAGTTGTACGATCATGACCGTTGGATCTTCATTTGTTTAGTTATCTTTAATTTACTCAATGATCGATTAAAGTAGTTTTCAATGGTCCACCCTCTGGGAGAAAAAGCTAGAAATCCACTAACTTGTGATTATGTGATTTTAGAAGTCATAAAAATACAACTTGACTCAATCATTATCAGCTAACCAGGTAGAATACAGGGCTAATGAAGAAAAACATTTGTAAAAGAAAAAAAGAAAAGAAAAGAAGAAGCAGCAGCAGCAGCAGTAATGCTAGCTATAAAGTATTTGTATAATTAAGTGAAGTATTTTAATTGATAGACACAGATTAGAAAGCAGATTCTTCCTCCGAAGTCCTCAGTGGAAAGGTGGCGTAGTTTTGTCAAAAGATTAGTTCAGCTGCTTTTGCTGCTGCTGCTGCTGCTGCTGCCCATAATTTCCTACGTACTCTTGCTTGTTGTCTAATGGCTTAATTTCCTATATTACCCTTGCTGTCTAGGCTCTAGCAGAACTGTAGGTAGACAGTCACAGGTCACCCTTTCTATCCACTCCATACCAGAATTTTTGTAAGCACCATGCAATCAATGATCTCTGGAGTTTATTTTTATTTAGATGCGGATGAAATTGAATTCTATACATAAAATACTACTCCCCCAGATTATGTGATTTGCACTTAATAATCCGGACTTTGGGGCCTACACTTATCAATTATCAATTATCATGATGACCATTATTGACAAAAAAAAAAAAAAAAAACATATGGGTACTAATTGGGTAGCGTCCGAAGAAAGGAGAAACCGAGAGGGAAGGGACCGAGAAAAGAAGGAGGAGACTAGGAAAGGGGGAAGCTATGGTAGAGCAAGGGGAGAGAGAGAGAGAGAGAGAGATGCCTAGGGGAGGAGGAGGCACCTCCCCCCAAGCGGCGAACCCAAGAAAATGATCATAAAAGATAGAGAGAAGGAGAAATATTATTTTCTATTCTTTTTGTATGACAATGTATTTTAGCATACTAGTGCGACTCAATACCCGTCACCATATATTATAACTTTTTTTTATTTCTATGGAAATATTGCAGATACATGATCCTGAGCTTTGTTAAAATATTTACTAATAAAACTTTTATTGCCTATCAAAAAAGAAAACATTTCCTAATACTTTTGTTGATTAATAAGGTCAATTTTCTCAATGAGCATCGGTGTCCTTTTATCATTTTTTTTGCCATACTTTTGTTACTCATAAACCTGACAAATATGGTAAGTGTTCCAATTTCTCCATTATTAATATCGCCGGTCACTTCTAATACTTTTATATAAATTTTCATTGTGCATCTATATACTTCCTCCATCCCAAATTCTTTGTCCGGTCCGCAAAACGGAGTGTTAAAAATAATACAATTTTTGCAAGAAAAAATCAAAAGTTTTTCAACAACTTACTAGATATCAAAGAGTATTTTTAATTTGTGAAAAAAGTTTAAATCTTTTCTTGAAAAAATTGCATTATTTTTAACACTCCGTTTTGCGGACCGGACAAAGAATTTGGGACGGAGGGAGTATATTTTTAAGTTTGATTCCAGAAGTTTGGACTCATTATGCCAGAACTCAATCTCATACAAGTAGCCAATTAGTAATTAAAAGCGACTAATGCCTTGTTGTTCACCATTAAGCCGGCAAAATGGAAGCGTTACGAAATGGATTACCATATATATATATATATATATATATATATATATATATATATATATATATATATATATATATATATATACAGAGAGAGAGAGAGAGAGAGAGAGAGAGAGAGAGAGAGAGAGAGAGAGATGCATGGGAATATTTAGTTTATAAATCTTAAAGTATGTTGGGAGTAATTATAAATTAACTGTTACTCTGGACTGACTATATCTGATTTGTAACAAGAAATTATGATTAATTAGTTTCAATAAAAGCTTGTACTGTTTAATAAAATTTTCCTTTTAATTAGTTCATTTTAATCTTTGTAACTTAATTTATTTCGGAGATTAATAAAATTTTCTTTTGCTGATAAAAAAGAAGAAGAAGAAGAAGAAGTAGCTAGTACTGTTTGCTATAAAAATGAAGTATCAACTTTTAAGTAACTTACCCTCGATCAAAAAAATGAAGTATCCCAAAAGATCTCCAAATCAATCTCTAGCTCTCAAATCAGATTCTAGACTCTTTTTTTTTTTAGCTTCTACGGATTCCAAAAATCTCAAAATATATGTTACCAGAAGTTTTTAATAGTTACCAATAATTTCTTTATAAAACTTCGAAATTTTGATTTTTTTTTTCTTCAGAATTTGTAAACACGCTCATATACGTATAGTTTGTAACATGACTAATTATGTGCTTGTGTTACGACGGTACCCCACTTGGAATTGGCCCTATACCATTGTACGTATCATCCAACTAAATAATCGAACGAAATTAGTTTTGTATAATAACAGGTCCATCCATGCATGTGCACCCTTCAACAAGTTTTCATAAAAGTGAAATAATACAGGTAAGCCATAATTATAATTAATTTATCTCGTATAGATCTAAAGTTTTGTTGTTCAAACGAGTACTATATATATTGAAGAACGTAATTTTTTTGCCAAAAAAGTTTTGAGGCAGTAGTATTTATCAAAAGATCCCTATGAAAAAGGTTGAGAGTCCACAGATCGGACACACCAACAAAAAGAGCGTATAAGCGCATAGATGCGTCGCCCTACAGAATGAGAAGAAATCCCCCAAAGGATATGACAAAACCCCCGAATGAGGATATTATTAAAACAAAGAAAAAGAAGCACCGCGCGCCGAAACATCCGTTCCCCTCTTTCGCAACCATCTTGATGGACTCGTAACCACCACTCTGCTTCACAAAATATGATCATATCGTTGGGAGGTGGTTGCCCAGCAAATGTGATAGATGGCATCAGGTTACAGATCTGAGAGAAAATGGAGGCTGAGAACGGTGGTAGGCAACATCTTACCCACAACTATTGAAACTGAAGTCTCAGAACATCACCGGAAAATGATCTGACTGAAAAGTTCCCAATGGACACCCGAACTTTAGTCGTGGGATTGAGAGTGAAGACGATTCGATGGTGAGAGGGAAGAGAACGGAGGGAGAGAGATCAAAAGGGAAGGATCCATCCCATCCCGCCGCCTGAAAAGGAAAGGGGGGGAAAGATTTTGGCAGCTAGGGTTTGGAGATTTTGAGGGGGTCCTAATCAAGGATTTGTCAGTTTTGAACTGGAACTATAGTGGAGTATTTTTTATACGTATTCTCAATTAAGCTAGCCCCAACTCTCTAGCTAAATGCTCAAAGCTCCACAAAGAAATAAAGTTCCTCATTACATATTTTAAATTTTTTTTTATGTGAATTAAT
Organism: Rhododendron vialii; assembly: GCF_030253575.1. Classification (NCBI taxonomy): domain Eukaryota; kingdom Viridiplantae; phylum Streptophyta; class Magnoliopsida; order Ericales; family Ericaceae; genus Rhododendron; species Rhododendron vialii. Next base: position 28,677,704 of record NC_080560.1, read on the forward strand.
GGAATTCTGTCTCCCAATTCTTTGTTGAGTGGCACCAATCAAGGGACGCGGGGGGCTGCTGCCCTTGAGAGGCAGCAGCAAGCTGCTGTGCCTAAAACTGCACCGTTTTATGCCTAATAATGTCCATACTCTTCATGACCCTTAATTCCTGTTTGGCCAATTACGGAACATGCAGCTGTGCACTTTTCAAACAAGTAGCTGTGCACCTTTGGAACAAATTAAGTCTAATTTTTTTAAAACCATATTGGTTTTATTTTTTTAGACAGTTTATATTTTAAAAAATATGGTAAAAAAATTAAGTGCTCTAATTTTTAATTCGTTTGAACCGGTGCGAAGATCTTATTTTCTGAACATTTTATCCTAAAATGTCATAATTAATTTATGTCTCTAGAGCTCTTCTAATCAAGTTTCTGTTTTGTAGGATCCCAAATAAAAAATAATTAATTAATTATGAGAGCCATGGAGACAAAAATTGATTATGACCCTTTAGGATAAAATGTTCAGCAAAACAAGAACTCCGCACCAATTCAACCAATTGAAAATTGGAGAACTTATTTTTTTTAACCATATTTTTTATAGTAATATATAAACAGTCTGAAAATTAAGTATTCCAATTTTTAATCCGTTCGAACAGGTGCGGGAATCTTATTTTGCTAAACGTTTTATCCTAATGGTTTATAATTAATTTCTATCTCTAGGGCTCTTCTAATCAAATTTTTGCTCTACAAGATCCCAAATAAAGAGCAATGCTTAATTATGAGAGCTTTGGAGACAAAAATTGATTATGATCTTTTACGATGAAATGATCAGAAAAATAAAATCTTTGCACCAATTCAAACGGATTAAAAATTGGAACACTTAATTATTTTTATCATATTTTTAGTAATATGTAAGCTGCCTAAAAAATTAAAAAAATATGTAGTTGAAAAAAATTTAGACTTTTAATTTGTTCCAGAGGTGCACAGCTACTTGTTGGAAAAGTGCACAGCTGCATGTTCTATAATTGGCCAAACAGGAATTAAGAGTCATGAAGAGTGTGGACATTGTTAGGCATAAAACTGCGTAGTTTTAGGTACAGCAGCTTGCTGCTGCCTCTCAAGAGCAGCCCCCTGCTTCCCCAATCGAGGGGTACGTCTGGTAAGCCCAAATTAGTTTTTTGTCAACAGCTTGGGTTTTTGCAGTCTAGATTTTGTAGTTTTTTTTTTAATTATATTTAAGTAAACAAGTTATATCCGCGGGTGACATGAAAAAGTTGTTCGCTTGAATTTTAAATTATGTACACAAACGAATTGTTGCACCCCAAATTTCTCCTGCGGCCATGCTCCAATTATGTGTCCAACCCCTCGGAAGAGATTGGAAAGGTGATTGACTGAGGAGAAAAATCTTGACTTGCAAATGCGACAGTGTTTGAAAAAGTGTTGGACAACTATGACTTTTGGTTGTGTGCTTTTTCTCTCTCTCAAAAATCAGTCTCTCTTCTCTCTCTCTAAGCCAACAACAATCTAGGGTTTGCTTGGGGGAGGCGTCGCCACCGCCAGCCGCCCCGCCCCCCTCTTCTCTCTTTCTCTCTCAAGAATAAGTCACGATCTTTACACACACTTCTCGAAAGGGGGGAGGTTTGTGATGGCGTATGTGTGTGGTACCATACTTACTTTTAAGAACTTTGGTCCAAAGCGACTAGGCGCCAATTAAACTTAACGAGGGCAACTCTGTTGGTTGAATGAGAACAATAGATGCCAAGACCACCCATTGCTTTGGGTTTGGTGACAGCGTACCAATTGACGGCATGAATTTTACTAACCTTGTCAGAAGATCTACTCCAGAGAAAGTCACGGTTAAGTTTATCCAAACGATTAGTAATGGATTTGAAGAGAGCATGGGTCTGAGCATTGGTGTGTCGTACGGGGATCAATAATTTTCAAGGGTGAAACTGTACTTTCTCGCATCGAATCCACCGAGGCTTTTGATGATGTCCTTTTTGATTACTATATATAAATTTGATTAGGAGTGGTGGGAAAAAATGGGGTATCTAATTCAATTCCCAAACCGAACTCAACCGAAACCCTAGCCATCATATTTACCTTTCTTCTCTTCCCCCTCCTTTAGGGTTTTAGAATTCTAATACACCGGCGGGAGGGAAAAGCCATGATATTAATTCTCAATATCCCTTTCTATTTTCTTGTCCTTGGTTTGTTTTTCTTGTGTCTCTTTAAATCAACGACTTGTCATCTGATCTATGAGAATTTTGTCTCTTATTTTTGTGAGAGTTCTTAGTTTCGTTTTTGGGCGAATATTATGTCTACAGATCGGGTTCTTTCAGATGATGTTGCTTTACAATAACATTCGTATCAATAGTGCTCTACTACCCCCGTATGATGTCTTTGTTGGAGCAATTCATGGTGCCTTGTCAGATCTGTAGCTTTGGTAGTTCATTGGTGCATTCATACTTGGTTGGAGTTTGTCTGATCGTCTGGATATTTGTTGCATTTTTATTGGCTACTTTATCTCTTTTTGAGACTGCTAGGAAATATGAAATTTTAGTAGAACATGCATCACTGCTTCGCACAACCTAACCATTGAAAAAGGTTGAATTACTCCAAGCGTAGGGCTAGGTCGTTGTTAGCATAATATCCAAAAGTCCGGAATCATTCCCACAAAAAGCTTTGAATAGCTTGATTAGGATTTGTGACGTTTAAGCGGCCAACTTTTGGTTTTGCTTTGAAATGTGGATAATACTCTTATGAAAAAGACTAGAAAATGAGTTTGAGCTAAGAAATAAAAGTGGCAAGGCGTCAGTGTTATTAACACCCGTAACTTAAGTCATCTAACCATTCTCAACGAAAACTTGGTTGAATTGCATGGCATAGGCTATCAACCGAAAGATTTAGCTATGAAACCATTAAAAGACTAGAAGTGTAGTTTGGAAAACAAGTGTGCTCTCTTTGCAAACACGAACTGAGACATCACTCTGGACCATGTGTGCGAGCACATGATCACCGGAGATTAACATCGGTAAGCTTTGTTACATAAAAGGCGAACCTTTCTCATTTTACAAGCCAAACTTCAAGTCTCTAGTTGAGGAAAGCAAGATTAACCTAAGTTACGAGGCATTATTCACCTCATGGCCGAATCTAATCAACTACTCACACATAATCAAAGAGCTAAGCATAGCAAGAAATTTAACCATAAGATTTAACCGATAAACTTGAAAATAAACTTGATATTGTAAAAGATCCAAAGCATACAAACAACTTTAATACTCGAGAATTTAACGTAACGTAAATACTTTAATGTGTTCTTGAGAAATTACAACTTAAAAAGCTTCAAACTTGGAAATGGAGCTCTAGGATTAAAAGACTTAAAGTGAGATGTATCTAGGTAATGGCCAAATATGGCATAAAAGGCTATTTATAAGCCTTACAAACCAGTCCTACAAAGAACCAAATGGTCCCCAAAATATCTCAAAAACATACTAGAAGTAGAAACTTTCCATAAATTGAAGGTTGAAACATTCAGCAAAAAGTGCTAGTCGAAGAGCATTGGTACCGGTACCTTATTTTTGGGGTATTGGTACCAATCAACCTGTCTTTCAAAACAGCAACATGGTACCGGTACCATATTTTTGAAGTACCGATACCTCTAAGTGAAAACTGCAGAACAGGTTCAGCTTGGTACTTAAGGCCTTGCATTTCCCTAACAGCCATCCAATGCTTGATTTCTTGATAATCATGACTTGGCGGAGGTGTTCCTTGTGGCCTTGGACTCTCGGATGCCCTCGAGGGCCATCCTCGATGCATTTGCCTCACTTGATACACTTTGGCTCATTCCTTGCCATCTTGACCACCAAACGTCCTACAAGGCTTCTTCTAGTGCCATTAGGTTCCGGTGACAATGAAATAATGTGCCGTCGGGCAATCAGAAACTTGGCTGCACCCCGATATATCCCTTGGCGTTCAAAACCGCCTTATTAGCATGTTTTACCTGAAACACTTACAAAAATATCTTACGTGGAATATCGAATAAAAACGACAACTTAAATATATAAAAACCACAAACTAGAGGATTTGAGTACCAAGATTGTACAATCTTGGGTGCTTATCAGTTACATCAACAGCCTTGTACTTTTCATGTTTTATATTAATTAGACGATTAGTTTGGCTTTGTCTAAAATATTTGTAATGAATTATGTATTGTAAGTGCCGTTAGGCTTACATTAATACAACTTCTCACTTATGTCCGCCGAAAAAAATTAAAATAAAAACACACACATATCCAAAACATAAGCTCTTGTAAGAAATAGTACTAGCAAAATTGTACATATATACAAAAGTGGATAATGCTATAGTATCCTCCCTTTGGATCCCCTCATATAATATAACCACTTGAAGGCATAACATTAATCATTCTAAGGCCTAACATATTACCACCGAAAAACACTACATATCACCACTCGAAGGCAAAACATTTTACCACTTGAAGACGTAACACTTTTCAAACATGGCTTAACATTTTTATATGATTAAGTTTTTTTTATGGTGTCTCCTGTTATAACATTAACCGCTCGAAGACACAACATTAGTCACACAAAGGCATAATACTGTACTAACTATTCGGAGGCATAACATATTATTATTACGATCGATAAGTGGGACACCTTAGGTGTTCCCTACAGAAATATATATATATATATATATATATATATATATATATATATATATATATATATATATATATATATATATATTGTTACTATGTAGAATAGGCCCGATCGATCCTAGTCTCAAATTAATTAATACTGTATTAATTTTGCTCGTTCTACTCTCGAACTCGTTATTTAAATCTTTAAATTAAGCTATTTTCCTAATCTCAAACTCTCTTCTCACTTTGTCTATACTTTTTTGTTCTCAAATTACTACTACTGTAGTAAATATCACTTTTGTTAGTACCGTACTTAGGTAGAGTTTGGACTATATTTTTAATAACCAAAACGCAAGACACTCATTTGTTTTCGCTGTTAGTGGACTTCTTTCAGTTATCAGTTAAGATATTTGACTTTTTAAATTCTTTTTGACGACATGATTTCTTAAATTTTAAATTCTAATAATGAATATTTAGATTTGTCTACTTAGAGTTATTTACTTCTTTAATAGGTTCTACATAGTTATCTTTAATCGTCTTTCGCCAGATGGGCATGGGGGCTGCAGGCCTTGCCAGCTAACTGCTCCCTTCCACTCGATCTTTCTTTTTTATGTGAAGAACAAGGTCTAGTCAGCAATAGTCTAGATGAGTTGATATGTGAAATTACCCTCTTGTCGTCATTCAAAAAAGGTCTAGTCTGTATATGGGCATTTTGGACGGGTCACAATAAGTCGCCGGTCAAAAGTTTAAACCAATCGCAATTCATCACCATCTTGCTCGCTTCCAATTGATGACTGACTACTATAGAAGTCCCCTCTCTCTTAATAGAAAAAAATTGCATTTACAAGGCCAAAAAGACTTTTGAAGAAGCCTTCGCCCTTCTATTGAATGGGGCAATTAGAGAAGCTGCTTCATTCCTTGACTTCTTTGCTCAGTCAAGATTCCGTGTTCGGCACTGCAGTCTTGGTCCATAGTTTAAGACTATGTTCCTTGCGTTCTCATGAACTTAACTTAAATTTGAGAATGTTTTTATTTAAATTTTTTTCTCATTTATTAATTTTGTGCTAAATTTTTATGGGTTATTGATTCATCTCGACAAGAGGAGTCGGAAAAGTAAGTTTTTTTTTTACCTTTACACAAGTATTTTGAGAAATAATCATTTTTTAGCAAAGAAAAGTCACTTTTGAATAAAAACTGTTTTGAAACCGAAAACAGTTTTCGGAGGAAAAAAAAAGGTTTTGAAATTGTTTTTTAAGATTTTTTTTTGAAAAGAAATCATTTTTCGAAAACAGTTTTTTTTAAACAGTTTGTGTGAAAACAGTTTTTAAAAATAAGTTTGTGTCAATATAGTCTTTGGAAAAATACCTTTTTCAAAAAAAAAAATCACTTTTTAAAGAACACTTTTTAAAAATAAAAAACAGTGTTTTGAAAAACACTTGCTGTGTAGAAACAGTTTTTAAAAAAACAAGTTTAAAAAAAATAGTTTTTGGAAACATTATTTAGAGAGAGAGAAGGTTTTTGTGTAATAAAAGTTGTACTTTTTTTTATTCAAAAAAAAAAGAGGTTGTACTTTTTTTGGTACATGAAAATAATGATGGGTGTACTTGATTGAGAACATGTAAGGTCCACTAAATTTGATTATTGACAAAAAATTGCTGGTTTTGATTATTCAAGAGCCAAAATTTAATTAGTTGCTAAGAAAGTGTTAAATTTAGTTATTCGAATGTGAGCACTTTTTTAAACAGATATCGTTAATCTTAACAACATTTGAGTTTTGGTTATGCCACCACGGCTGCTCTCAGCCTAGTCTATATCCACAGTTTGCATGACGAAAATGAGTATTGCAGGCACGTACGGAAATGGAAAGGATTAAATTATTTTTAGCTTTTGCACATAATTTGGTTTTTTAAAGTTCTATTGCAATCAAAGGTAATAAAATTAAATACAAAAATAACAAAAAATATTTATAAAAGTAAAACAACAGAAATTCTCTAATGTGGTTTGGAACTAAAAATAGTAGTACTAGTACGATGACAGTAGTAATACTAAAAGTTGGATTCCTACAAAAAAAAAAAAATATATATATATATATATTGTGACAGGTAATGAAATGGGGTCACAGAAAATGATGAAGACAAGTTTTGAATTTGCTGAGACTACTACTACTACTATTATTCCTAGAGAAATTCTTGAGGAAAAGTGGAAAATTGTTGCACATCTTTTTCATGAGTTGTTGGCAGTTGGGTCATTTCATCTACTGCTTTTGGAACATACATGTTGTGATTTTCCATTTTTAATCTCTCAGTGGGTCACAAAGAAAAAACACCTAAAGTAAAAAACCCCCCCAAGGCCACACTTGTTTGTTCATACCTCATACAAACAAAGACTAGAGCAAGAGAGAGAAAAACAAAACAAGAAAGAAAAACCCACCCTTCCAAAGCAAAAGCAAAAGAGCTAGAGAAAGAGAGAGAGAGAGAGAGAGAGAGAGAGAGAAAAGAGAAAACAGAGCAAATCAAGGAGGAAGAAGAAAGGGTTTAGAGAGAGAGAGAGAGAGAGAGAGAGAGAAAGATGATGCAAGCAACGCAGAGGCAGGCGAGTGATGTACAGCAGCAACAGGCGCTGGTCCCAACGGGGCAACTCAGTGGAACTGTGAGTTTCAACGGAACCCTAACGAAAGAAGACGAGGAGATGTCCAAATCGGCGCTGTCTACGTTCAGGGCTAAGGAGGAGGAGATAGAGAAGAAGAAATTGGAGGTGAGAGAGAGGGTTCAGGCTCAGCTGGGTCGCATCGAAGAAGAAACCAGACGTTTATCGACCATTCGCGAGGTTTTTTTTTTTCTTCCCCTAATTGCCCTTTTCTAATTTCTGCGTGTCTCTGTTATTTATTTGTGTGTAATTTTGTGGGTTTCAAATTGGGTCTTCTTGTCATCCAAGAATTTAAGAGAGTTTCTTCCCCCCCACCCCCCTTTTGGGTCGAATTAGTTTATGGATTTTGTTGGTGGCTCTGATCGTGTACGGACGAGGGATTTTTTTGGGGGGAAAGGGGATTTTCTTACTTATCTATGTGTGTGTTTTTTTCCGTGTTTGTGTATATGCATAATTTTATCCTCCTCACCCTATTTTCCAAACAAATCCTAAAGTTAGTTTCGTCAGATTTTGATGGGGAAGTTTAATTTTCTTTTCATTCGAGAAAGTTTTGAGAGTTGTCTGTGTAGAATTAGTCAAATTAATTAATATATATGTGTATTATACAACTATATATGTCTTTCTAGAATTACTCAAAAGGAAATTAGAGTTTGTTCCATCAAATTTGGATGGGGGTAAAATTAGTTTATTGTCTTTGTAGATTTAGTCAAATTAATTTATTGGTTTTGTGTCCAGTACTGGATTCGAAGCCGAGATTTAGAATATAGGAAACCAAAGTTTGTTTTCAAAATCCAACGTAAAAGAAGGATAAAAGTTGTGAGAGTTAGCTTTGTTTTTATGTCTATAATTGGTTCAAAATGATATTTTACAACAATTCTTTGTTGCTTGCATTTTTAATTCCTTTCCTAAAAAAAGAAATCCTCAATCTGATCATACCCCAAGTTCAAGTACTTCCTCCATATCCTTGTCAGTCAAATTTGAACCTAAATGTTCTAAGTACCTATTTTATTCTTTGTTTCCAAGTCTTCCTGGCATAATTGTAGAATCGATATCTCTTACGAGATGACTAACAAGGCAACCGGGATTGTTTTGTTGAAATACATAATGCTTACCATAAACATGCTAAGGTATAATTAGTCCCTGAAAGAATAACTAACATTGGTGTTAGGTAATATTTCTGTGAATTTCAAAGTGATGTGTTAGGTATGCAAATGAATTGCATCTTTAACAATAGTTTGAAAATAAATACCAACCAATCAGGAGCTGGAGGGGCTCGCGGATCCAATGAAGAAAGAAGTCTCACTCGTTCGGAAGAAGATTGACGCAGTCAACAAGGAGTTAAAGCCTCTGGGGCTGAATTGCCAGAAGAAGGTAAAATCATTTTCAACTCTTTCATTCAGAAACTTGCGATCGTAATATGTGAAGATGCATATAGTTGTACTCGATATGCAAGGCCCGACTGAGAGATGTAGTGGGTAGAGAGGTCTGTTCCCTTGACTTGAACCCAGTGTCAAAAAGCTAAGTAATGATGCAACATATTAGCAATTGCTGCAATTCATTCGTAGATTCGTAGTTTGTTACTTTGATTCGTTGATTATGTGAGAAACTTGATCAACCTTTATTTGGGACTTTTGCTGGTCACAGGAAAAAGAGTATAAAGATGCTCTTGATGCTTTCAATGACAAGAACAAGGAGAAAGTCCAGATGATTACCAGATTGATGGAGGTGCTTCATGTTTGTTACTAATTCTATCTTTCTTGCTCGACAAAGATGCACTTATTTCAGTGCAATCTCAAATATGGGCTATGCATGGATTTTGAGTTTTTCAAGGGAAAAGGAAAAGGAAATTGAATATCATAAACCATTATTTTTCTACAAAACTAAAAAGGAATTTGTTATTGAGAAAGATGTATTTATTTTCTTGTCATTCTGCAAATCGAACCCAAGAAGTTGAAAATTAGCTTATACTCTATTCCAGTTTCTTTCTGTGTACCTTTCCTTTTCTCCTTGACGAAGCCGAGATCCAAACACAATCCTTTTGTCAAATGTTGTTTTTTCTAATTGTCGTGTTATTGCAATTGGTGAATATTTGATCAGCTGGTGGGTGAAAGCGAGAAGTTGAGGATGAAGAAGCTGGAGGAGCTGAGCAAGAGCATAGAGATTACACGCTAAAAGATTGATTGCTGAATCTCTATGATAAATTAGGTTTGTGTGATTGTATTTAAGAGGATTCCATTTGTTTACATATGTGGGTGATCTTGGGTTTGCTGCATTTTTATTTTTATTTTTTAATGGTTTTCTTGTTCGTTTCAATTAGATTTTATTGGAGCATTTTCTGAATTAGACAGGGAGAAAAATACCATATAAACAGGTTTGTAACTAAACAGGTCTCAAGTTTGTATTTTGTTTCTCATTTTTTCGTCACTTACATTCCAACTCAGCATCCTCATGAACTCTGTAAGATATCGGTGTGCTCTTTTGTTTTTTAGAAATAACATTTTCTCAGTGATTTTGCATTTATTTCCCAGAGTGATATATAGTACTATATAATTCTTTCTTTCTTTCTTTCTTTCTTTCTTTCAAGTTTGTCAATTACATAGTAAATGTTTTACTCCTAGAAGCTTAACATGATTATATGGATATGATTGATCTGTCAAGGCTTCGTTCAGTAGCGTACATGTGTTTTGGATTTTTGGAATGTTTCCCTGCTTTCTTCTGGGAAATGAAATTACTGTGACATATTCAAGCTTTATGGGTAACCAACCATCAACATCCTTTTGTTTTTTTTCTTGTTCCCAAGGAACCACACAATGAAAGGAGCTACTCTTTACATTTTCTTTTCCTCTCCTTTTGCCTTTCCTTTCCCTTTTGTTTTTGATAATCGAATGTCTGAGTCACCTTGCACACATTTCAACTGATTTTGAGGTTTTGATGTTAAATGCCTGGACAAATAATCAAAGGTTTGCCAACTCTTGGGGTTGGGGAGCAAATCCTTTTAAAGAAAAATTATATAGCAGAGTTGATTTCCAACTTATTTTATTACAGAAAAACATTACTATCGTTTAATATTTGGACAAATACATCTAGTTTACTACAGAGTGGTCCTAATAAAATAATTATAATAAACTTTATCAATTTCAACAAGAAACTGAGTAGTATTAACTAAAACAGACTAAAATCCACTTCTTCAGCTAATATAATTACCAATAAACTTTATAGTAGACTTTCTGATCAGAAGATCAATGCCTTGTTCGTTCTCTCTTCTTTTTTTTTTTAAAAAAAATTAACTTAAAAAGTACTCATTATATTTACTTTTAATCATTATTTTTTACGCATTATTCCTATTTTCAATTATTATTCTCATATCTCTCTATATCTCTCTTCACTCATTACTCATATTTCTAATTATTATCCATATAAAAAAGTTTCTCAAAATTTTTTCAAAAATCCATCCAAACACAGCATAAGGTTTGGAATGTTGGTCTATAGTAATTTTATGCAATATGAATATTGTTTAGACAAATAAATTGGGACGAAGTGAGTACAAACTATTACACTAAATGTACACATGGCAACACCACATCAATGCATCTTGCTATCCTTTTGAATTTGAATCCTGTGTGCCCTTTAGAATAAAGTATGATAGGACAAGCTGTATTGGACAATCAATGATTTTGTTTGCTTTTATCCACTTATTTTTTTTATCAGCTTTTTTTCCACTTACGGCTTGTTTGCCGACGTGATAATTAAAGGGGCATATATGTTATCAACTCAGATAATACATTAGATATACTTATAATCTGTGTTTGCCATCTGAATACAGACCACGGATATAATATGTGTTTGCCACCTAGATAAAGAAAAAAAATACAGAATCTCCTGGATATGTGTGCTTAGAGCATCTCCATTGTAATAAATAAATGAGTGTGGATAAGTAAATTTAATAATAATGCTCAAAAAACACTCCATATTGTAATAAGCAAAGTTATAAGTCTTTTAACAAATAATCAAATTTCACCCATTCCATAACCAAACTTTACAACTTTTACTAATAACCAAAACTTAATAACTCAAATGTGCATTGTACATTGTGGGAGTTTTTTTGGTTAGGGATGCAAAAATAACCAATGTGGAGGTAGAAGTTGTTAAGTTTGATTATAAATTAAATAGATAATTAAATTTCTGACGTGACATATTTTGATTATTAGTTTTGATTATTACCACTGCGGATTGCTCTTATAGGTAGATATAATAAGAATGTAGAAGAGGTGGTGGTATCAAATCCACCCTCTTACTTGCAAAAATGTCACTCTTTTCTTTTAATTCTATCACCACTCCGAAACAGGTCAAGGATATGTATATATATACACAATCCACTTTCTACTAGGGATTTCTTATTTTGCTTATATGTGGACCTCTCATTTTTTATCATATTTTGATGATTCAAAAATATATTTTTAAGGATACTTGCGAGAAATCAACTTATAAGAATATTAGGGACTTCGGGTTGATGCTGTGCAGCACCTACGAGCCGTCGAATCGTGCATCTGACGGCTCGGATCTCATCTTGACAACCAAAGATCAAGAGTCGTTCATTGCCGAGATGAGATCCGAGCTGTCAAATGCACGATCCGACAGCTCGAAGGTGCGCAGCATGATACTACGCACAGCATCATCCCCCAATTCGAATATCAGTAAGTTCTTGATCTAAACAGTTTTTCATAAAACAATTTATGTGTCAAGCGTATATACACTTTTCTATAAAATTACTCAAACAAATCATCTTTATTATATTCTTCCTATATATATATATATATATATATATGTGATATATCCGTCTTTTTATCAAATTTCTCTTTCATATTACATATCCCCACAAAATTAATTGAGTCGGCAAACAACCCGTTAATGAATCAACACAATGTGAGTGCGAGAAAACACACAACCGACAATAATCATCTCTAGCCATTCTTTTATATTTTGTCTTTTCCCAGGAGGATGCATCCATGCAATTAGGAAACACACAAACCAACAAAACTGGAAGCGAGAGAATCACTAACCCGAGATGCAAGCACAGCCTCCGCCCCAGTACACGATTAACCTTACAAATACTCCGTAGTACTTGACTTATTTGTAAAAAAAAAAAAAAACGCTTTTGTCAATTTTGTATTAAATTTTTATAAATTATTAATTTATCTCGGCAGAAGAAATTAAAAAAGTATGATATTTACCCAACATATTTTTTCCAATTTGTTTTTGGATATTTCAAAAAAATGATTGGGTTAATATCATAATTTTATTACTTTTTCGGTCATGGAGACGAACGAATAATCTATAAAAATTCAGCACAAAATTAATAAAAGCGATTTTTTTTGAATAAATACAAAATAAAAAAGTCAAGTGCTACAAGCCTACAACATATAGTTTAGTAGAAACAAGACAATAGATTACAATAGCCTCGACTCTCTCTCTCTCTCTCTCTCTCGGGTTTTGAGAGCTCTAAGGCGATTTTGAGAAGCCACAGTCGCCTAGCTTTTTTGTATGGGGGGAGGCGCCCCTCTCCCTCCTCCCCCGGGCTCCTCCTCTTCCATCTGCTCTCCCTTTTCTGCTCTCCTCTTTCTTCCCCCTCTTTCCTATGATTTTTTTCTTTTCGTTTTCTCCTCCCTTAGATCTGACCCTCTTTGTTCGGTAGGCTCCACCGTCACTAGAATTATTTGTCCGCATGTAATCCGTCGCCGGAGTCCTTGTGGCAGCAGCGGTGGAGGTAGTAAGGGTTACGATCCGTTCGGCGATTTTTGGGTGGTTGGAGTTAGAGTAAGATCTTGGGTAGTTTTGTCTCTCCTTGTGAGAGTAATAAAGTTTGCCTTTGGGCAATTTTTGTTTACTGTTCGGGCTTAAGAAGATTAATATGCATCTACTGGTGATTTGCCAGAAATTCATTAGTTTGTTCATTTCTGGTCGAAATTATCTAATCTGTTCATGTTTTTTTTTTTTCTTGACTAGCAATGTATTTCTTTTTGAGACTGCTATAGAATATATAAATCTTCCGCTCAGCAGAAGGTGCGTCAGGCGATGCCTGTGCAAGGGATGAAAGATATCAATCGTCTCGTTCTTTCTCATTATGTATCAATTAGATGATTAGTTTGGCTTTGTCCAAGTTATTTGTAATGAATTTCGTTGTGTAAGTGCCGTTGGACTTTATCAATGCAGTACCTCTCACTTTTGTCAAAAAAAAATTAAAAAAAATTAAAAGAAAGATAAAGAAACAAGACAATCAAAAGTCTTCAAGATTTACGACGCATGACAATATCCCAAAATAAACCTTCAAAGCCTCAATCAGAACTCAGAAGTAGTCTCCCCTTTTACCAAGCTGCGAACCAAAACCAACAAATCGATCTGTAAAGAGCCTGACGCCGGTGAAGAGCCTCTGATTAAACACGCCTACACTTGAGAGTTATTGAAATAGAAAATCGAACATGATATTTATTTATTTTTGTTAAAGACGATACATAATGGGAAATGATTTTGTCACTTCCTTTTTTGTTAACGTCACTCCTCTGCAAGTGTATTTTTACATCAAAAATACACTTGTAAGGGAGTGGCGTTAACAAAAAAAGAGAATGATAAAATGGTGTAAAAATACACTTGTAGATGAGTGACGTTAACAAAAAAGAAAATGGTAAAATCACCAGCCTACATAATTCATTCTTCTTCCACATTTTTCACTTCAATTAACACACAAATACATATGCATGAACGGTGCTACTGGCACAGCAGCTGCTGTACAGTAGCTGTGCACAGATCCCTTTTGAAGCAAAGTTGGATGCTTCGTAAACACCCTTCCCGATATCGGATTGATGTGATTTTTTACAGGGACCTTAAACGAAGTATTTTGAACAAAATGAGCGGCTCCGATTATCTTTGCGGGACCCAAAACGGGCACAAAAGGGATCTGTGCACAGCTGCTGTACAGCAGCTGCTATGCCAATAGCATTTCTGCATATGTATCCTGTGTGCGAAGGTACATCATTTATTGCTTCAATATTCATTTTATGCCTTTTGTAGCTACATATTTCATAAATTTAAGATACAAACATCATAACTCTAGTATTTTTGTAAGAAAAATAAAAGAACATGTAAGTTTCCCGAACAGCATGAATTTATTCATAAATAAAGATGTTTTACTCAAATACCCCTAGATGAAGTAATGAACTAGGAGTATTTGTTTACAAAGTGAGGAAAGTGGGGCCACCACTTTGTCACTTACAAGTTTTGAATTTTTATTTTTTTTACTCTTTGCATGGTTTTTAATAAATTTCTCTTCATTTATTACATAAAAAAAAATTCTCAAAACCAAACAAAGTATTTGTATTTTTTTTCTCCCCATTTTCTACAAATTGGTTGGAGGATTTAATAAATAGATATGAGGATTAGCTTTTTCAGTTGGTGAGCCGGCAGTTTCAATTAAATCCCATCCGTCAATGAAGGAGTCGTCGTTAGCCTAGGGAAAATATCACTCGATGACGAGTAATTCAATATCTCTCATAACCGCAATATCAAAGCTTGTTTGTGTATGATCTGTTTCGTAGCTAATCAATTACTATAAAACTTGGGGGTTATTTTTTTTTATTATGTGTTGACAAATCACCTTGGCACACATAATGCTTAAATTAATGTCACATTAAGGGTTTAACAAACTTTAATCTAACCGGAATTTCAATGAAAAAATCTTTAGATTGAGCACAAGCTTTATTTTTTTTGACGGCGAAAAAGAAATATTATATTAATAAAGAAATCCTACACCACGACAATCAAAAGCTATTCAAGCTCTAAAGATTGACAAGAAATCAATCCGAACAACACCCAACAGAGCCACCCCAAAAAAGAACCAACAAAACAGCACCAAAACCACAGGAAGACACCCCCGCACACCCACAAACAAAGACACCCTCACCCCCCACTCAGGACAAGACACCCCCCACCTAAAAACCAAAACACACCCCAAGAAGCAAAGAATTAGAAAACTAGGCATGCCCTTCTACTTCGTCAGCTCTGTCCAAGTCTTCAGCTACCATAGCTGCAAATTTGCTTATGACTTCATCCTCCTCGCCATCATCCCCCAATCCCATGATCTTGTTGGAGGTCCAAATTGCTTGTGCTTCGTCCAGAATTATTCTGTTTATGTTAATAACTCTATATGAAGAGATAGATGCACAAAGTGCTAAAGCTGCAATGGCAGACCTATACACTGCACACTTTGGTTTGTTATTCCTACTCTTGTTATTGAAGGAGTTGACCCTTGTAAATCTCAGAATATCATCAATTGTCTTCCTCCCTTTTACCCCATTTATGGCAACTTTGATTGGTGCAGAAAGAGGTTCATTTTCAGTTCGATATGCTTCAATATGATGTTTAGGAATAATTTCTTCCTCATCATTTTCCTCTTAAATTTTCAGCAATAACTAGATTTTCCTTAATTGAATCTTCCGCCCAATTGTCTTGATTATCAACCAAATTACTTAGGTTTGCTCTTGAAATCTGAATGCACGTATTCAGCCTTACAAAAGTTAGTGGGTCCAAATTGATATTGAGTGTTGTGTTGTTTGCTGCCGTCTCTCTCATACTATCCATGACATTTCCACTTCCCCAACCCCCGAAGAAGAATTAGCCGTCTTATCATTACATCCTTGCATGTTTACATTTATTAGCTATAATGCTCTCTCTCTTTTGTCCCAATAGCCTTTTCAGCTTTCACATTAGTTTCTGCCACCTCCTAAACAATTTCCATCTCATTTTCCAACTCGGCTTTGTCTACATCGAAGTCGAGCGGTTCATCATTCCTAGGATCTCTCGACTACGGCCTCTTTCACCTTTTTATCATTCCCTTTCTTGATCTTAATTCAAGTAAACACGCGCTTTTCCCAAGAAGTTTTTGCCATGGGATCTTCAATTACTTTGACCGGAAAGATCACACCATTGATCTTAATATGCACAACCTCATTAATGCAATCAAGATAATCCGTTATGATAAACATACGCCCTTTATCAAAAGCAATGGATTTCTCCATTAACTCATCAAGCTTAATCACGTCACCCCAAAACTTTTCAATTTCAATAAAGGTAGAAGAGCACCAAGCATTAAGAGGAACTCCATAACAAGAGATCCCAACACACCTTGAAGGAGGGATCTTTTGATTATCCCAAGCTTGAATAGAAGAGAACCACTTTGATAACACCTTCAATTCGTCATTGAGAAAATCGTTCAACGATTCAAGAGAATCGAAAGAAATTAAAACATTGAGCCACCCATATGACGAATCTGAGCATCCCAAATACCATTGCTAATGAAAAGATCTTGGAGCATATTCACATGACAAAAATTGATCAATTTACCCACTGCGCTCTTTTGCAACCAACCCAATCCGCACTTCCTTAGCTTCCACCAATTTCAGCCTACCACTGGAGCCCCCTTTAAGAATATCTGCATAGGATGAACTATTAGAAGCTCTCACTACAACACCAACGACCTTTTGCGAGGAAAATTAGTGAGGAAATTTTATTTTGTCGGTAAAGAATGACAATTTGCGAGGAAAACTAGATTTCCTCACAAAATCCATTTGACAAGGTGATAATAGGCGAGGAAAACAGTTTTTGTCGCCCAAAAATCATTTACGGCGAGGAATTTACATTTTCCTCGCAAAAGAATCATTTACGGCGAGGAATTTACATTTTCCTCGCAAAAGAAAATCTGCTAGATTTTATTTGGATGGTAAGGCGAGGAAAAATTTTCGTCGCTAATTTTTTGCCGCCACTCGGGGGGAAAAAAAGCTGATGGATTGGCGGGACTCAAAATTTCCGTACAAGGAAAAAATTGTCCCTAAAATTAAAAAGGCTTAAACGACGTCATTTAAAGAGGTTAAGTTCAGTAAATTGGAAATTTCCAGACTCACAATTACTCTCTACCCTTCATCGCACATCTCTGTCCCTCTCTCTCTGAAGGCGACGACGATTCCGAAGTCGACGATGTGAGCTCCACTAGCCGGACGATCTTAGAAATACAGGTATAATCCACTCCCTCTCTTATCCTATGCGAAGGTGGGTTTTTTCTTTTGTAGAAATCGTTTTGTTGGAAGATGATTCCGAAATCGATGATATGGGTAATGGGTTTTTTTCTTTTTTAAAAATTGGTCTTCGTTCTGTCTCTTCCTATGGCAAGGTCAGTTTTTTCTTTTGTAGAAATAATTTTGTTGAACGATCGATGATTCCGATGCCGACGATATGTAGTGGGTACTGAAGAAACAAATCATTTTGTTGGACGATCGATGATTCCGATGTCAACGATATGTAGTGGGTACTGAAGAAAAATATTGGTCTTCGTGGGTACTGAAGAAACAATACGTAGTGGGTACTGTAGATATTGTTCTTTTCTTTTTATAAAATTAGTCTTCGTTGTTCTTGATGGACTGGAACTGGTTACAAAGAAAAAGTTTTGGTTGATTTGGGTACTGAAGAAACAATATTTTTACTTTAAAACCTAAATACCCCCAAAAAGGGTGCCGACAGCTCTCTATTATTGTTCTCGAGGGAGTTGGAACTAGCTGCAAAGAAGAAGTTTAGTCCGATTTGGGTACTGAAGAAACAATTTTTTTTAGTTTAAAACCCAAATCCCAAAAAAAATGGGGCCAATTGCTTCGCTTCGAACTCAACTACTGGGGTCAGAACACACTGTCATGGAACTATAAAATTGAACACTTCTAGGAATGAGTATTTTATTAGATATGGTTGTGCTATTGTTTTGTTTGTGTCATTCTCACAACTCTGCGGCTAAGGAATCTCCAAAAGAGGGACCACTAGAGTATAAACAAGTACCAATAGTAATATTATGTTAGAAAATCGGCCCTTGTTGTCCACCATAAGTTATAATATATTACATGTTTAGTTTATTGCCTTTCAACTTTTCACTCCTGTTTTGTATTCTATTCATCTTTAGCCAAAGAAAAAAAGAAGAATGGGTGATTTGGTTATGACTTTTGGACTCACCAATGCCCCTGCCACGTTCTGCACCCTCCCTAGCCGTTTTGGCGTTTTAGAATCGGAACCTTTGTATGCATTGGTAGGCTTTCGATCCATAACCAAAAAGTGGCCTCTTTATATTTGTCGAAGAAAAGCTAACCAAGGGAATACAACTCCCATTGTTTGTCACCCTCCTTTTCATAGTTATTAACTATAAGTTAGATATGCATGTTTTGTAAATTAAAATATGGATAATATAAAAAGAAAGGGGCGTAAAAAGAAAAGAGTTAAGAAAAAACTACGCAAACCTGACAAGTATTGCTTTTTGAAAAATAATTGCACCTCAACATGTCTTTTATCGGAGAAACAAGGACTAAAGGCTAAAAGTTCGGTAGAAAGGTTTACTCTTGAATATTTTATATGCTTCGGGGTAGGCTTTACTTTCTTGGATGGCAAATATTGGACTTTGAACACTTCTCCTTCGATGTGTTTTAACTAGGTTTGCAGTATTTCCTATGTTATGGGCGTTGGCTTGCATAAGTTTTTAACTTCAATTCTTGTTGTTTTGTCGCATTCAGTGGAATTTCTTCTCTAATTGCTAAGATGCCTGATCTTCTCTTTCACTAATTTGTGGTCTTTAGCTTAGAAGAGCCCTCCTTATGGATGGTATAATTTGATAACTGAGGAGATAATTTTTCTTGTACACATGGGTAGCATGGTGCTTTAAAATGATTTGGAAATTCACCAATAAAAAAGATCATGATTCCGCCTATTACTTCGAAGGACCTCTATTTAGAAAAAGGATTTAAGGAGACGTGCATATCCACATCCATGTCTTTATTATATTTATTTAAGGACAGGTACACGTACATAGAAAAACAGTAGGTTTCAAAGGTTAGAAAGTACGAATTTTTACACATTGGGACCAATATTTGGTTTTTGGGTAGTTTTGAAATATGCTTGTGAAGGTTATAGGTGTGTAGGGTAGGACGTGAGGGTAGGGGGTGTAGGAAAAGGTTAAAGAAGCAATGGGAGCTTATTGAGGTCAATTTACATTTAGTTAAAAACCAGATGGTTGTAAAATAGCTAGTTTTGAAAAGCCAGGCATATATGAGAAAGCATAGGACAATGACAATTTATACGCATGCCTGCCAACTGTCCAGTAGAAATCTCTTCCGTAATCATGTCCCTAGCTATCTTTTGAAGCCCTATTGCTACTGCTAGTTGCCTGAGTATAGCTGCCTGTTATGATTGCTCATATGGTGTTCAGTTGCTATATCTATGGTCCAGCAGCTGAACAGGTCTGTTACTGCTGATGTTTAGTAGCTTAACAGCTTTGCTAGTTCTAACTTCCTGTAAATGAGCTGAATCCTTGGCAATTGATGCTTGCTGCTAATTCTGCTTGCTGCTGATTCTGTTTGATGCTGTTTGTTGCTGCTGCTGGCAGCTGCTGTTCTATTGATAAAATATTATGTTGCCCAATATGAAAAAATATGTATGCTGCAAAATTTTGGAGTTGCATATTTCTCTTTGATACCGATTTGAATTGATAGAGGCTACGCTATTTTTTTTTGTTATTAAGCTATCATTAATTGATTATGTTTGTCATCAGACATGGACAAGAGTTGGATGTCATTAGGTAAGACTGCAGATGGGAGAATGAGTCAGCCGTATCGTGACGGTGTAATGTCATTTCTTCATTTTGCTGTGAAAGTTGTGGACCAAGAAGGCTATATTATGTGCCCATGCATGAAGTGTGTAAACTATTGTCGGCAGTTACCTAGACATGTGCAAATACACTTGCTCCAATATGGGATTATGCAAAGCTACACTATTTGGCATAAGCACGGGGAACCTCGTATGTTAGATGAGGCTCAACATCATTACGAAATGAATAGCAATGAGTATAGAGAATTGGGTGGTATTGATGCACTGGTAGAAGACCAAATAAGAGGGGACTCAACCAATACAAACCCGAACGAGGAAGTGCAAAGCTTTGAAAAACTATTAAATGATTCCAGGAAGGAGGTGTACCCAAGTTGCTCAAGTTTTACTTTGTTGAGTTTTGTTATTGAGTTGTTTAATTTGAAGGTAACAAACCACATGAGCAATAAAGCAGTTGACTTATGGTTGCATTTTTTGAGAAGACTTTTACCAGAGGGGAACTTAGTTCCCAAGTCCACCCGTGAAGCTAAAAAGATACTACGTGACTTAGGTTTGTCATACGAGCTCATTGATGCATGTATAAATGATTGTGTGCTTTTTTGGAAAGAGAATGCAAACTTGGATAAATGTCCAAAGTGTACGGTATCTAGGTATAAAATTAATGGTAGAAGGGGAAAAAAAATCCCTCGTAAGATTTTGCGTTACCTCCCCGTGACTCCAAGGTTGAAAAAACTATACATGAATAAGAAATTAGCTAAGGACATGAGGTGGCATAAGGACAAGCGTGTGGATGATGAGGAATGGATGCATCCAGCTGATGGTGATGAGTGGAAGGAGTTTGACATACAACATCCTGAGTTCGCATTGGAGCCTCGCAACGTGAGGTTAGGGATAGCCATTGATGGGTTCAATCCATTTGGGAACATGGATAATTCCTATAGCATATGGCCGGTCATTCTCATTCCCTACAACTTACCACCTTGGTTGATTATGAAAGAGCCATTTCTCATGTTATCATTATTAATTCCTGGAGATAAGCAACCAGGGATTGACATCGATGTATATATGCAACCTTTGAAAGACGAGTTAGAGGAGTTATGGAATAATGGGGCATTAACGTATGATGCCTCAAGTGGTGAGAGTTTCCAGATGCATGCAACTATGTGGTGGACAGTACATGATTGGCCTGCATTTGGTGACATATCTGGGTGGAGAACAAAGGGGCACTATGCTTGTTACCCTTGCAATGATGAACCCTTCTATGAATCTTTGAGAAGTAAGACTGCGTACCTTAACCATCGAGCCTATTTGCCTGACAACCACCCTGAACGGCGAAAGAAGGTGGCCTACGATGGTAAGTGTGAAGAACGAAAGAGATCTTTGGAGTTGCCAGTGCATAAGATAGAAGAGCAATTGAAAAATGTACCAAAGATCTCATTCGGAAAAGATCCGAACAACAGAAAAAGGCCTCGTTATGAACCAAATTGGACAAAGGTTAGCATCTTGTATGATATGCCATGCTGTAAGAATCGAAAGCTTTTACATAACATTGATGTCATGCATGTGGAGAAAAATTTTGGTGAGGCACTTTGTGGAACTATGTTGCGCATTGAAGGGAAGAATAAGGATACAGACAAGGCTCGAAACGACTTGGAAGATAGGGGCATACGAAAAGAGTTGTGGTTGACACAATGTCCCGATGGTTCATATATCAAGCCTCGCGCTAGTTTTTCATTAACACCTCAACAAAAAGAGGAGTTCTTTGAATTCTTGAAATCAGTCAAGTATCCGGATGGCTATGCTGCAAATATATCAAGGTCAGTAAATGTGAGAAATGGCAGATTAACAGGTTTGAAAAGTCACGACTACCATGTTCTCATACAACGAATTCTTCCTATTGGAATGCGGGGTTTTGTGGACAAAGAGATTAGCACAACACTGTTTGAGTTAGGTAGCTTTTTCCAGGACGTATGTTCCAAAAAACTTAAGCGGTGTGAAATAGAGAAATTGGAGGAACGTATAGTGCATATTCTATGCAAGCTTGAAAAGATCTTTCCTCCTGCCTTCTTTGATATAATGGTGCACTTGGCCGTTCATTTGCCACGTGAGATTATTCTCGGAGGACCCGTGCACTTTCGGTGGATGTATCCGATTGAAAGGTTGTTTCACATAGCTAATATTTGCTAATGGATAATAATTTTTTTTTTGTATTTAATCTTACTCTTACCTCATTTTTGCTTCTAGGTTTCTAGGGAAATTGAAGAGGTTTGTTTCTAATAGAGCTCGACCAGAAGGTTCAATCGTAGAGGCTTACATTGTCAAGGAGTGTATAACATTTTGCTCAATGTATTTGGATGGAGTTGAAACAGTGCATAATCGACCCGAACGAAATGAAGATCTTGGTGTACGTCGCCAAGGGTTGACGGTATTTACAGGAACAGCTCGTCCTATTCTCCCAATCACTAGAGATGGTCAGATGTCACAAGAACTTCGTGATATTGCTCATTGGTTCTTGTTGTACAATAGTCCGGAGTTGGAGAAGTATTTAGAGTATGTGCTTATCCCAATTATATTGTATATTATCCATGTTCTCTGTTAGGAATAAATATTAACAATATTTAATCTATTATCCACCTTTTTATGAGTAGGGAACACAAGAATTTGTTACCTATTCAAGCTGGAGAAAACATAACTCAGAAGCAACGAAAAGAATTTCCCAAATGGTTCAAAGATCATGTAAGACATTAGATTATTAGTAACTCCATCTATTATGCTTGTACATAATATGATTAGTGCTAATAGAATCACTTGTACTTTGTATTTGATTGTAGATGAATAGATTGAGAGTTGAAGAGTCACCGGAGGCAACTGATGAGTTGTGGTCGTTAGCGAATGGTCCTAATTTGTTAGTGAAGGAGTATTCTGGTTGCATAATCAATGGCGTAAGGTTCCACACAAGGGAAGTAGATGATCGTCGAACGAGTCAAAATAGTGGTGTGCTTGTAGTTGGCGATCACGAGGGTGAGATGCATGACTTTTATGGTCACTTAAGCAAAGTTTGGGAATTTGGATACAGATGCAGTAATAAAGTTGTATTGTTCCAATGTGAATGGTATAACACTGGCAACACTGGTAGAACCAGAACAATACGAACAGATGCACATTGTACGAGCATTGATGTCACAAGTCGGTGGTATCAATCTGACCCTTTTGTTCTTCCTAGCCAAGCGAAGCAAGTCTTTTACCTAAATGATACTAAATGGGGTAAGCCTTGGCAAGTCGTGCAACAAGTCCAACATAGGGGAATGTTTGATGTTCCAGAAGTTGATAATGACGAACCTAGGTATCCCATGGAATGCGATGATGCATTCCAACAAGAGAGCATTACCTCGGTTGTTCCAGTCGATGTTGAAGCTGAAGTTCATTGTCATAGGGATGGTGCTGAAGACGAAGTTGTGTTGGGGATTGGGCCATTAGATGAAACAATAGAGGAGAGTGGTGATGATGAAGACGATGAAATACCTGATGTGGAAATGGATCCTGATATGGATTATGATATGTAGTTATGTTTTTGTGTAATGTGATAAATGTCCTTAAAGTCATGAATGGTAGTTATGTTTTTGTGAATATGGATCTTGGTATCGATTATGACTTGTAGTTATGTTTTTGAGTATTGGGATAAATGTCCTT
The DNA here is from genome assembly GCF_030253575.1 of Rhododendron vialii. Lineage (NCBI taxonomy): Eukaryota > Viridiplantae > Streptophyta > Magnoliopsida > Ericales > Ericaceae > Rhododendron > Rhododendron vialii. Next base: position 28,701,356 of record NC_080560.1, read on the forward strand.
AAAGTCATGAATTGTAGTTACTTTTTGTTGGATATGGATTAAGATATGCAGTTATGCATTTTTGTATTGGGATAAATTTTGTAAAGTCATGAATTGTTTGTTTACAATTATATCTTTTTTCCCTTGTGCGATTATAAAAGAACCTAATTTTGTATGATTATATTATTTGTTATCATCCTATGTCCTTTTATGCCTTGTAGTTGCAATAACAAAATGGCAAATGGGAAGAAAAACTTCATCAAACCATGTTCTCTAGCAACTATGAAGAAAACCAAATATGAGATGGCAAGAGATGAGAGAATGAAGGAGAACAATGCGAGACTAAAGGCTGCTGGGATTGACCGTATACTAGCTGATTTGAGGGGTACGTCTTTGCCAAACTGTACGAATGAGAAGAGAATGGGTACTAGGAATGGGGTAGATGATCCTGACTATATGCCACCAAGTATTGAGGACGCCAATGACGATGAGTCTTTGGATTCTCTTGAACACGAGGTACAATATGGATGATATATATAATGAGTGTTTTTGTGTTTGTGGCTTTACTCCATTTTGTTTTATGTAGTACTTATACTTTTCTTGTATTGTGTTATGTTAATTAGCTCCAACAGATACCACCGAGTGGACCAACAAGATCAGAAGTTGAGCTCCAGCATGACTCGACTCGTGTCCTTGAGAGGATGACTCGTTCAACACCACATCTTGTAGTTGAGTCCCAGCCCTCACCACCTTGCAATGTAGAAATACAAAGTGAGGCAGCTGCAGTTAGTAGTGCTGGTAAGATGTTGAAGCTCCATTAATGGGGATATTTTAAGTTTAATTTTTTTCATTGAATAACTAAATAATACTATTGTGCCATTAAAGTAGCTCCTAATAGACGCGGACGCGGCATATCACGCGGACTAGAACTCCAAAGACTTGTTGAAAACAAAGGGAAACTACTTGTTTCCATCCCACCAGAGTATCGTGCTCCGGTGGGGACTTACGCTTCTAAATTGGCCTCTAAGATTGGTGTTGAGGTTCGTGCACAAGTAGAAGACCTAAGTGTTAAAAGTTGGAAGGCTATGGATGAGGGTATTAAGGCACCTTTGCTTCAATCCCTAAAGGTACTTGCAATACCTATTTATTTTTGTAACTGATAGTACATAGTTAATGATTACTGCAAAATCTTTTTATAGGATCAGTTTGACTTTGAAGGAGATCCAATTGATGTCAACAAGGCAATAACATCAAGGTGTGGGCGGAGATTGAGTGATTACACCCACAGGTTGTATGAGAAATTCAAAAAGCTTAAAGCAACCAAGGGGGAAGCGTATGCAAGAAGTCACCCACCTCCTCAAATTGCCATGGAGCAATGGACTCGTTTGATTGAAAAGAAGTGGACAAACAAAGATTGGCTGGTAACCAAAACTTTTACCATTCTATATTCTACTTGTTTCAATGTTTGGGCAGTCATGATAGTTAAAGAACACTCTAAAACTTGAATCAAGTATTAGGCCTTGAGAGTTGACCATGGAGTGACTATCCACTTAGACTTGGATAACATGCCACAATATTTTGTAGTTGATCTTTAAGAAAAACTGTCATCTTAGCTTTGGCTGGTTTGCCTTGTTTGTAGCTTGGTTTGTACTAATTTTCCTTTACGTGTATGGTCATGTCCTCATTTGGTTCCTACCATTTAAGCATGGTCTCATTTCTATGTTTCAAGTACTGAGTTTTCTTATTTTTGTTGGTTGTTGGGGCTTGTAGCTTCGATCAGAGAAAAATATAGAAAATAGACGCAGTAACAAGACAAAGCACAGATGCGGGACGAAGTCTCTAGCAGTTAGAGTACATGAACATGTGTGTTTTTTTGTTTCTCTCTTTACGTTTGATAAGCTCATTGGCATGCTAAATTAACCACTGGAATATGAAATAACATCTCAGGCTCTAAAAAATGAGGGTCAACTGCCTAAATTGCCGGAGTTTTATAAATCCACTCACTATAATGACGACATGGGGAAGTGGATTGCTCCAAAATGCCAGACTAACTATGTACGTATATCAAGTAATTTTTGTGGATAGAAAATCAGCGTTTCAATTTACTTATGTTGTTTCAATTCATAACAAATGGCAGGAGGAAATGGTCCGAGTAGATGCTGCACTTAATCAGGAAGGTGCTTCCCCATTAACAGGGGAGCAGATGTCTGTCACGGTGCTGAAACAAAAACCAGGTTATGTGAAAGGACTTGGCTTGAGGCCTTCATCATCTATTAGGACCACATCTGAAACTGCCCTGAAAGCACTTGGCTTGAGGCCTTCCTCCTCTGCCATGACCCATGAATACGTGTCAAGCCTCGAGATGAAAATAGAGGCACAAAATGACACCATTGAGAAGCTTTTGGAGGCAAGTAAGCAGCAGCAGAAGATAAATGCTAGCATGATGGAGTTTCTCATTGAAAAAGGGTACACTGGACATGTTGGGAGTGCTGAAACATCATCTAATGATTGACTGGTTAGTAGAATTCATTTATCCTTTTCAAACTCGTTTCAATGAACTCATATATAAGTAATGGAATGGTTGATTGATTTAGTGTGGTTGATTGACAGATTTAGTGCAATTTTTTGTTTTATATATTCATGCAATTAGTGGATTTAGTTGAACTTCCAAGAAGTGTTAGGATTGAGATGTTTTTTGTCCATGTCTGCATTTTGTAACTTATTAAAGCTATCTAGTTTTTCAGATTGGTATGCTGGCTGTTATAGTTTCTGTTTTTATAGTTTCTGCTTTTATAGTTCTGCTTTTCCAGATTGGTATGTTGGCTCTACCAACCGGATTTTCTCTTTTTTCTTGGATTTGACCGATGGTGAGATAAGTATGAGTAGCAAAATAGTTTCGGTGTTGCTTTTTATTATTTGTCTGTTGAATGTTACTTAACGTGTATTTCGCTCGTAGTAGATTTCTCATTCAAATGCGGACACTTTGTCCCCCAAGTCACTAATGCCCAAAATCTGTATCCTGGGTTAATCATTGCTTCACATCACTTCTCCAAGCCTTACCCTCTTGTTAATGAGATTGACCAGCTCTGTCTTGCGGTCATGGATCACTTAATCCAGTTTGCTTACCCATCCTTATCTGGTTACGGTAAGTTCACAATTTCCTTTACCATGAAGTGATCTTATGGAGAGGAGATCTCATTTATGCTAGGTGATGCCATCCCCTTGACTTATCCAGATTGTAAGTTCATTCTAAAAAGTGAGGTCTATGATCTAATTCTAAACTAATGACACTTTTTGACTGCTGTCCATTGTTTTTGGGGGTGTCCAATGGGTGTTTCTGTTTTGGTGTCTGACATGAACATGACACCTCGGAAGTTTCGGTGCTGCTTAGATCACTACTTATCCCAAGATTCTAAGTTGTTTGGAGTGGTGTTGCAATGCCGATGGTGGGAGGTGAAAACAAATATAGGACCACATTGCTTCTATCTGTAGATTGTGGTTCTTGCACCGCTGGGCCTAGCATTGGGAATGGAATCAGTTTCAAGAAATGAGTAGCCTACTATGCTATCTTCTCCTAGAATTTCAAGTGTTTTTTCCTTGATTAATAATTGAATGTTGCTTTCTAGAGACTAGAGAGAGATGTGTCTTATGTTTTATCCTTGAGTGGTGCAATTTCAATCGTTTCGAAGCTGGAACGATGTAGCTTTTAGTTTTTTCACATGGTTAATTAGGATTTTGTATCATTTTCTGGCTCTGAATCTTGTTTTCCACCAACTGCATAATATTCATGGTATTCAAAACATTAGTACCAGGCTAGCAGCATAAGTTTGGAGAGGGGCCAAAAAATGCATACCAATCTCTCTGGCATCGTATATCTACACTGGTTTCAGTTTTGATGATGACTAAGCTTAGTCAAAAATCAAAATTTTTGATATGTCTCTAAGTCGTCATTTTCCCTAACTTGAAGCATCTTATATGTATGGAAAATGCTAATACAAAGTTTGTTGAGAAGCATTTATGTTTTTCATGAGCATCTTATATGTGTTGAACATTTGCTGCTTAGTTTCCTTTGTATACGATATATCGACTTAGTGATGTCAGGTTCCGTCAATTAAGCGTAAAGCAGTATCAGTTTTTTTATTTGGAATGATGGAACTTCTCATAATATGTTGCTTCTCATTTGGAAAAAGAATGATGTCCTTTGATCAAGTGTTCTTACTGTCACTCAAAATTGAATGCTTTAATAGGGACTTGGAATTTGCTGATGAACCATAGCATGAACAGGTAATCAATAAATGAATTTCTCTTGGCTAAGTTTGGACTGGGTTTGGAACTTACCTTGGGGGTTCACTTATCCAGTGTCCAATTTCCTTTCTAATCAAGGGATTAAGCAATGCTGGAATATTTTTTGGCACAACATCCCGTGACTGAAACATTGTGGGCTGAACCTTTTGTCACACTCTATCCAAGCCCCAATTAGAGACAGGAGAGGGTTGGATAGAAGTTGCAAATTGTACTGAGGTTGGAACTCTAGACAATTACTTTCCTTTTTGGACGTACAATGATTGGCCTGCATTTACTCGTGGTGTTATTTAGGATTATGCAATGGTGGATTATGAATCTTTTGTGTTGTTCATATTGTGCAAGTGTGTATATAAATATATAACTGCATATTTGATGGTTTCTTACTTTCTTTGATATGTTTGCTATTTTTTTTTCTTGGCAGCGTGTAAGATCGATGTTCTTTTTGGAGTTCGTGGCTGTGGGAGATGGAATTCAAAGAAGGATACATTGCAAAAGTTGGCCCCGAGGTGGTGTAGTATTTTGGAAAGATCCATGATGCTTTTTGAAAATCCTAGAGCATAAGTAGTGGTAAACTTGATATTTTGTTTCCTGGGGCTAAACTTTGTTTTGATGGTTTGAACAATGATGTCATTATCATGTAGTTGAAAGGGTTTGGCTAATGTTTCACAGAAATGACAATTTGTTTACTTGAAAGCTAACAAATTTTTGCTATTTATGGTTATGATTGTCCATGGTTGTATGTGGTAGTGGTAGATGCTAAATGAGCAGGGAATGTATAAAAAATGTTTGCAAGGAGAAATATTCATTGCTTGCAATAGGCTATTTTTTTATTGCGTATATGTAACATTAGCGAGGAAAAAATTTGTCTTTGAAAGCCTACAATAGGCTGCTTTTTGCTAGGAAATTACTTTGGCAGCGAGGAATTTATTCCTCGCCTATTATTTTCATTCATGTCATGCCTCGTGTTTGCGCGAGGAATTTTGCTTTTTCGGCGAGGACTTTTTTCCTCACAAATCATTTTTGGCGAGGAATTTTTTCCTCGCCTATTATATTCATTCAAGTCCTGTCCACAGTTTGGGCGAGGAATTTTGCGTTTTTGGCGAGGACTTTTTTCCTCGCAAATTATTTTTGGCGAGGAATTTTTTCCTCGCAAATTGTCAGCAATTTGTGAGGAAATTATTTTCCTCGCTGTAAGCTTCTGCGACAACGTTTTAGCGAGGAAAGTTGGCGACAAAAATATTCCTCGCTAATACATTCAGCGAGGAAATATTTGATTTAGCGACAAAATATGTTCCTCACAATAGGCCATTCGTGTTGTAGTGTCTTTGTTTGCTCTGAAGCTCTATGGGTTTAGGTTGCCAACAATGAATAGAAGGGGCCGAATTAATTTTCTTAACCCCATCAAAATTCTTCTGAGAGGCTATAGGATTACCTTTTGAATACTTCGCAAATTGCACGACAATAGTAAAATTTATAATCACAACTCCATCGAGGTCCTCAATCGCATTAATAGCCTCCTCCCTTCTCTTAAATCTAACGAATCCAAACTTAGTATTGAAAGAAGAGCTCCTCCAAGCTTTATGGGTAACACCTAAATGGTTTACTACCTATAGCTTAAAACCTATATAGTCCGATAAAGCCTTTTACTATGATAAACTGCTCCCTGTGGACCGATCTTGGTCTTACCAAGTTAAATTGCAATCGACTATAAAAGCCATATGCTTCGGGCTAGACGTGCAGAAACACAACTAAAAGTCGCAAGCATTTCATCATTGTAGTGAAATTGTTAATATTTGAAATAAAAAAAATGACAAATAAATGAAATACAAAATTCATAAAGAAGAACAATTTAAGAAACCAATTTATAAAAAAAAATACAAAATCTGAAAAACAAAAAACAAAAAAAAATAAAGAATTCAATGGGTGCTGTGCCCCCATTGGGTTAGCCCTACAAAAATCATAGCGTATGATATGTGCCCACATCTTTATTGCTGATGATTTACTATCCCGCAAGTCCGACTTTTTGGTATATACATAGAGTCATAAGATTAATGCGTTACCCGTAAGGGTGAGACGGAAAACCAGACAGAACCAGCAGTTTTCTCTCCCCTATTTTTTCTGGTTTGGTCCAGGTTTTGGGATTTTGCCCAAATTTAAAACCGGTTTGGTTTTGGTTCTTGTGGCTAAAAAGTTGGACTAGACCGAACTGGACCAGTAGTATATACTCCTGAACCAGCCAAGCAAAAAACCTTGGTCCTATTAATTGTAGTACTTATCCAGGCTTCGTCAAATCCTTTGGGTTGAAATGAGAGCCCGTGTTAGCCTAAGTCCACCCCGATTGGTCCAATGAGCCCAAACAGAAGCCCGCATATGTAGTAAGAATGGCTTTACACTAAGGGAAAATAGAGGCCCATGCTAGGACGTGTTTTGATAATTAATACTCGCCATGGACATGCTGAGAACATTTGTTAATGCTGAAAATGTCATTAGTAGATATTAATTATCAAAACATGTTATTGACCGTCATTTTCCCAAACCCCCTAATCAATTGGAGATCTTTCATCCCTGCTGTCCACCGCTGCCAAAGATCCGACAGCCAACCACCAACTGCCGACCAGCTTCCACCATTTACCACCTTACCGCTGCTGGCCATTCCAAACGGAGAAACTATCCGGCGCTCAAACAACACAAATAAAAAAGTTTAGGGATCAAACTGAGACTCGATTTTAAATAACAGCTAATCTCCCATTTAAACATCCTTAGGCAATAGGCATATTTAGAACTAATCATGAAATTTTAAACCTTAAACTTTAGATTCGGTCCCCTTTTTCCCATAGAGCTTGTTATTTTGTACTCAGTTTTTAGTCTATCCAAAATGCTACATGCACAATCGTTGTGTACGTTGTGAACTAATTAATTCTAATCGTTTAGATGTGTTGGGATGGTCCAAATTTAAAAATAAAAAAATATCTTGCACGGAAAAGTTAAACTTTTCCAAGGAAGAGTTTAATCAAATCCTGACAATTAGTTATAACAATTAATCTAAATCCATTTAAAGCCCCGTGTTTTTAGTGGGGAAAATGACGGTCAATGGCGTGTTTTGATAATTAATACACATTAAGAACATTTTCAGAATTAACAAATGTTCTCAACATGTCCTTGGCGGGTATTAATTATCAAAACACATCTTGAGCCGTCATTTTCCCTTAGGGTTTGTTTTGGGTTTAATTTCTTGGGCTGGGTCTAGCCCACTTTGGTGAGTTAGGTTTCTTTCTTTCTTTTGTGCTTAATTGTAATCTTTGCACTTTTAGGTCATCTGGTGCTTTGGCTTTATTGGTATATATTATTTGGACTTTTCCGGCCCTTTGAATGCATTTCTCAACCTTTAGTTGAAATTCTCTTTTTCTCTTCACTTAATAAATTGTTATTTTTGCTAATGAAAAAAGAAGAAGAAGATATCCTCTGTTGTGGAGGGATCTAATAGTGAATAAATGAATCTTATTTTGTAGCCACTCAATAAATTAAGAAGCATCCCCTATCGATATTTGTCAAGAAAAGAAACGTATCGTTGATAACAAGTTCAATTAATAAAACCTAATGTTTCAATTCTCTAAAAGTTTAAATATTCAATCAAGCTACAATGATTGGTGATTCTTTGCTGCAAGCAAAATCATATATATAGATCGATAAATGGGTTGATCGTTCTAATAGTTCTAATTAATTTGGTCACATTATTTGTCTAGATAATTAACCCATCAAAAAGCCACATTGAAATCATCATTTGTCACATAATTGATGACTGATGAGGTTAATTGTCAACAAAAATTTGTTGATTAACCCAAACAAGTTTCCATCATCACAAAATGAAATGCTTATTATTCTTCCCCCCGCTGCGAATATCTTCTCACGAGTTCTTTCTATTTGTACAATGTACAAGTCTTATAAGTGTGTTAATTAAGCGATGTGCATATAAGTTGGTCCACTCGTTTATAAGTGTAGTAGCTTGACAAATCTGTAGTTCTTGGAAGTAATTTATTGATACGTTCATACTTGGTTGGAGTGCATCTGATCATTTAGGTATTTTGTGTCTTTTGTCTTTAACTTTGCATTTTTTCTTGTTTGAGACTCCTAATTAGCTATTAAGCAGTTTAAAAGTGTCGTTGTTGCATCAGGTCATGCCTGAGTTAGGATGAAAGACATCGACTGTCTTGTGATTTACTCATTTTGTATGGAGTATTTGTTAGATGATTAGTTTGGTTTTACCTAAGTTCTTTATAATGATCTCCGTTTTGTAAGTACCGCTGGACGTTTATCAATACAATCTTTTCACTTTTGACCCCCCCCTAAAAAAAAGCGAGATAAATAAAAGCTGGTCCACCCACCATGAGTTATATATATAATTAAAAAAAGTACTACTCCTATTATGCACGGTAATTAAAATAAGAGTTACATTTGGAGTTCAATTTTTTTCCGGTCAACATAATTTATTGAAGTACTTTTAGTTGTTTCAAACAGATGGAATAGGACTGGGAAACAATTGAAGTGATCACCTCATATTGAAATTATATATAGCGTTCGTTTTCTAAACCATGCAAATAAATACAATCATATGACCACATACGATTAATTGTCAGATCAATGTCATTCGATCTTTCCCATGATATATATATATATATATATATATATATATATATATATATATATATAAAATCTATTGGTCTCTATTTATTGGTCCTTTTTAGATTTTCAACTTACTTTATTATTAATTAAGAGGGAGCATCATCGCTGTAATTGTCGTATATATTGATTTTACTTTTGAGGATAAACGGATGAACCAGTCGAATCATTCAAAAACTTGTAATTATAAACACACATTCAAAGAATGTACCATATGCACTTATTTTACGATTCATTCATAACATTTTAGCGTGTTACGTAACTTTTGTTCTATAATTCATAACTTTTCAGCAGTTCGATTCGTAACATTTTCATTATAATTCATACTCCCTCCGTCTCCTTTTTAAAGTCCAATATTCCATTTTGGGTTATCTCTTAATAAGTGTTCATTTTGTAAAGTTAATGGGTAAAAGTTGGTGCATTTTTCATTTTGCCCCTAAAAATAAATTCCATTTTGAAAAGTTAGTGAGTAAAAATATAATGATGATGTCTCCATAAAGGGTAAATAGGAAAATTGGAGGTAAACGTTGATGTGAAAGGTGTAATGATGATGTTTTCTTAATAAGTTAGAGTTACAAAACGGAACACTTAAAAAAGGGACGGATGGAGTAACATTTTAGTGTATCTCGTAATCTTTATACGATTCGTAACTTTTTAACAATACGATTCGTAAATTTTCTCTATAATTCATAACATTTTGGAGGTGCATATGATACGCACCCAAATAAGAAACATGTATTGTAGTCTTTCCCTTATAGTATTAAATAACCAAACTAATGCTGGTTTCTTGGTCTACCAATTACGAGTAATATATTATCATCATTTTGCTTGCCTCATCTCAGTGCATGCTAACTAGCTTTCTTTTGTTCTGTTTCAGCTGGGACTGATCTTAAATAGCTGTTTCCTTCGATCATATCCTTTTGATTCAGTACTTAATTGGCTGGATTTTGTCTTTCCTGCCATATATTGTACTTTCAATCCCCTTTTTTAGGGCCTGTGTTTGGTTTTTTCTTGATGTATTCTTTGTCCAGTTTAATAAATTTTTTGTTGCTGATCGAAAAAAAAATAACTGAAAAAACTAGAGCCCATGCTGGAAAGGCTAAATCATGATTTTTACAAGTTATGAGCACAGGAAAAAAAGGTTTTCCGAATGACTCGTACGTAGAAAATGTACGTACATCGTGCAATGGAAACATGTTTAATTTTGATCGGCAAATCGATCGTGGATGAAAATAAGCATTGCAATTTGCAATCCACCCGGCCATTACGCCGTGACTGTACTGTCTTCAAATTTTGTTAGGAACTAACTGCCCATACCATACCAAACCATGCATGAAGCTAGACATACGTACACCTCCTGACTAGATGAAATGAATCCTGGCCTCCTCATGTCATGTACCCATCCATATTCTCTAATAACTTAATCGGGGGAATTCTTGAATACATATATAGACGTTAAGACAGGGTGTTCTGTATATATGCATTCTCCCTAAATTTTTGGGATATTTGGTATTTTTTAGTTTTTGTAATTTTTTATTTCGTTTTTCGTCATAATTTTGGAGATTAATCATTCCGTCTCCAAGAAAGAAATTACAAAGTATTAGAATGTGGATCAAAGTTGACAAAGTTAATATAAGACAAAACTTTATAAAGACAAAAAACACTTGTTCTTAATTAGTTTTTTTTTTGTTTTGTTTTGGCCATAATTTTTGTTTTTTAAACTCTTTTCATCGAGACGAATGATTAATTAAATATAGATCTAAGGAGTAACAAAGATTCAAAAGTAAAAAAACAAAAAACAAAAAAAAAAGTCAAAAATTTAGAAAGAATGGAGCATTATGGCTACTAAAGGTTAGTGAGAGAGATTGTCGTTTTCCCAGAGAGAGAGAGATTGTCGTTTTCCTACCATTAGTTGGATTCGCATGTCTCCTTTTAGAGCGACCTGTATGAATAGATAGAACAAAACTATACTAGTATTAATTTTATTTTATTTTTGTTACAACTTACAACTATAGTAGTATTATTAGTAGTAGAGAGTAATATATAAGTAGTAATTTTTCTTTGGTAATAATATAGGAGTAGTTGCTTATGAATTGGTAAACCTTTCGCGTCGTCAACGACTATTCACACAAGCGACAAACCAAGAAATGAAAAAAAAAAAAAAAAAACCAGTATTGTAGTACTAGTATTAGATAAGAAAGAAAAAACATAGAAAATATTGATCACCAAAACAAACAACAAGGTCATGAAGTGGGTATGGATGGATGGTATTTTCTGATCTACCTACCCATGGACGACGCTACTTTCTACCTCATATATCTCACCATTTTTTTGACATAGTTTCCTACTTTTTTTCTTTTTGTGAACAAGAGATAATTGCATTTTAAAAGCTCTAAAGCAATACAAGATTTCATTATAAGATACAAGAAATTAATAGAAATGAACCCAAACTATTAGACATCTAAACACAAGCATATGGACTAGCATACTCAATGACACATACTACAAGAGCTAGCATACCAACAACGAGATCGGGCATATGGCTAATCAAAGACGTGATAGTAGAGGATCCTATACGAAAACCCGGCCAGCTTAACCTATGAAAAGTCACAAGATAAAATATAGATCCACTCCACACTGAGAGGGTAAACCGCTCCATAAAAGGGAGGAGAAACAACAACAAAACAAAATAAAAACACCAGCCGTTTGATCAAACTCCGTACGTCCCGAAACCAAAGTTAATTAACTCACTTCAGAGCCAGTTTTCTGATTCATATATATATACCCTCTCCATTTTTTATATTTTTCCTGAATTTGACCCATTTTTATGATATCTTTCTCAACCTTTTTTCTAACGAAAATATCAAGAACCAAAATATCCTATTCTTTCTCTTCCATTTCTTGTAATGGGATATCCCAAAGCAGTAGAGAGCTAGCCTTGAAATCTAAATGTCAATTCTCTTAAAGCTGGACAATCTAATCATAAACTATGGAAGATAGGCATTCTGCTCATTCTCCCTCCGTCACATCAGTTCGTTTAAAGACACTTAAAATAATTCTATCTAACTTAGTAATTGTTTTTGACATATATACTGGACGATGATTTATCCTTAATCTCCATCCATTATGCTTATTTATAAACAATCTAATTCACGTACAAAAAGTTGCTTGTGAGCAGAAGGCCCCCTTCCCCTCATTTTCTGAGTTCTTTTTGTACTCATCTAATAATCGGTTTTGTTCATTCTATTTAGCTCGTCAAGATTGTCGTACTCGCCAAAAAATAAAAATTATCGAACATTATTGTAAGTCGTATTGATCGATCTCACATTAAACTTCGATATTAGCCATAACAGTCAATCAATAATCTAGACAACGTGATCCGGTCTTACACTTGTCGATGTTCAATTATTTTAATTCTTTTCATGACCGATCACAATCAATTAAACAAAAAAATGAACGTCGATCTCATAATATTGAATCAACGGCCCTAGCCAAGATGCTTTTGGCCTAACGGCATTAAGAGATACTTATTATAGGGTGCAAGGAGAAAATGATGTCAGTACTTGAATTCATCTTTCAAGGTGTTAATCTAGCTACTTTAACAATATTAACTTTCGCCGGTTAGAAAAGATATCTAATTCCAAAGAATGAAGCCAACCCAACCCCACACCAAGAGTGACAAGGGCATAGGGGCATCTCCAACCCACCTTCTATGTATTTTTATCTTCATTTTTTGGAGTACCGCTCCTGTCCGATCGACCAATCCTCGAGTCCTCCTGCATTGGAGAAAATGGTTCTTTGTGTACTAAAAATATGGAGGATCAGACTATGATCTTTTATTTTTACAAAACGCAATAAATTTGTATTCACCGAAAGGGATAACATTTAATCTTTACCTTTATTATTTATGAATTTACTACCATTTAAAATGTATGACATCTTTAAAATAATATCAACATTGAATATCTTAACACAAATTCAATAAGTAAAATTTAAATAATTAAATTTTGAGTTAAAATAAAGAATGTATGAGTTTTAGAGTGTTGTTTTAAGAAATGGAGTATGAAATAGGGTGGCCATGAGTTGGGGTTGATAAGAAACACAAAACATTTGTTTTTAAACAAAAAATTCAGAGAGAAAACACTCTATAATTACATTTTGTATAGAATACTTTAATTTCATGATCTCAATGGGGGAAAAAAAGAAAGAAGGGTGTTCGGTTGGAGAGGGTGTTAATTAATATGATTTTTAGTGTAATAAATTCAGAATAAATGAAATTATATTCTCAGAAATTAAACTTTGATGTTGAACAACAGACCAGGAATATTATGATACTCAAAAAACTTACATATATGCATGTGGGGTATGTGTTTATTTATAGGCGAGGTACTATTTAGGAAGAATTAACGTTAGAATCCAATGTAGACGGTGCCGTGTCAATGCGGCGCCAAGTTTTGGACGACCTTTGACCTGAGAGATGGAGTTAGGTGATGGAGATGGATGGAAAATGCAACACTAGAATCCAATGTCCATGTCAACAGGTTTGTAGTCAAATGATATTTTCTCACTCTTTTTTATATGGAAAGATGACGGTTCGATTTTCGTTTAGAACGCTAGTGTCTGATGTGGAGGTTAATAACCTTCAGAGTTGTTTCTTCCGTATGTCGTTTAGTGGTACTTATTTTTCAAATAATGAAAGTCCAACGTAGACTAGACATTTATCGATCAAAAAAAATAATATCTAATGTCCACGCGGAGAAGGAGGCGGACAAATCTCCCGACAGCCTCTGAAACGTGGATGAGGTAAGTCCACCTACACGTGGGGGTTAAATACCACCCCGATTTGGTCCCATTCCCATACACTGATACACGTGGCTAGATGCAGCGTCAAATTGGGGTGCCCATATAATCTCACCTAATACACCCCAACCTCCTACCCCTGTGTCTCTATCCCTTTTTTTTTTTTAGAGTCGGGTGTTCGGTCAATTTACTCATATTTCAATAAAATTCAAGAAGCATCAAAGTTAATGATAAGATATTTGATGATCGGACAAATCTCTAATAGCACCAATGTTGAAACATTTGGCCTTCATAATATACGATTTTGCAATCTCTTTGAAATTAGTTGTTGTCTCGTGCTACTCGACTAAATCGTTTGGGTTGTCTCTATCGGGTTTTGTGCTTTTGATCTGCAGGACACGTCCGTGTATAATAAATCAAGAAACAATAGTTGCGGCATTGGCTGTGTGGACATATTATTTGTAGCGCCAATTCAGGTGGTCCACAAGGCTCTGTTTGAAACTTGGGGAAGAAATGAATAATAGATGAGAAAATAATAAAGATAAAAATTTGAGGAAAAGTTAAAAAGAAATTGAAGAGAAAATTAAACTTGTTTTTTTTAAAAACTTTTCCTTCTCTCTAGAAATCAAAAAATGGATGGAAAAAATTTAAAACTTTCTCTTCCTTTCTATTTGTTTTCCTAAGTTCGAAACAAACCCTAAAACTTTAGCCAAATTGCAAATAAGTGAACGATCCGGTACTCTGTACAACTTTGTTCTTTTTCAAGTTTTGAGAAAAAAAAATTATCATGTGCACGTTTTTTTAATAAATTTCTCCATCTATCTCTTTTCATTTTTTACAAATTTTTTTTAAACAAAACTCAAAACCAAATAAAGTTGATCAAAAAAACAAAGATTTACTTTTTATTCGGAAAATGACACTTATACATTAAAAAATGTGTTATCGAATATGGTCACCATGTCCACATCGAATTCAACAGTCCATAGCAGATTAAAAGAAAAAAAAAAAACCCTCAACATTGCATATGTACAGTTGTAATAACTCCATTGTTAAATGATTGATGTCCATGCCAGAAAGAGACAAAAAGCAGAAACATGTCGCAGACATGGAAAACCAAGGGACGCAGGACTATTACTGGGGAAGGTACTTGGGCCCCGTTTCATAACATCTTCTTAAAAAATAAGTACTTATTTTATATTTTTAAATTTAAAAATAATGTAAATAAAAAATAATTTTTAAATTCTTTTTGCATCGTATAAAAGATCTCGATGAGATCTATCAAACTAGATCTATATTGGTAGAAAAATTATTTGCGTAAACACATTATTTTTGAGCTTGAAATTGTCTTTTTAAAAAATAAGTACTTATATTGAGTTCCGGAATAGGGCCTTAGGGTCCATTAGTAAAAGAAAACTTCTTCAACATTTTGAGTTTTTTTTTTTTTTTTTGTGTTAAATTTACGTTATATTTTTCTTTTTCTGATTAATCATTTGTTTCAACAAGATTCGAAGTCTAAAATTAACAAATTATGACCAAAAGTTTAAAAAGAATTCAATAATGACAAAAACTACGAAACAACTATCTTTTTTATTTAAAGTGTCATCGTATATAAATTTTTTGCAACATCGGCTCACATTTTTGTACTTTTTTTTATTCTTCTCGTCGAGACGAGTGATTAATCCCAAAAATTACGATAAAAAAACTCAACAAAAAGTTACAAAAAGTGAAAAAAGTTTTAGAAAAAAAGTGTACAAGAATGCACCATTAATTGGTGTGTACGAAATTATTGTACAAGGACATCCCCACTCAACACATGCACTTAATACACATTTGTACAAATTGGTCTACATTCGTTGTTGCAACAAATTAATTCGCGTCACACTTAGATATTTGTCCCGTCTGGGTTCATTATGCAATTCAATGTTCATCTCAGTTCATATCCTGCTGCTAAACAAAATGCTCAAAGAGTATTCGATCCTCAATTAATAACGTATAGCTAGATTAACCAACTAGGAGTAGTTGCCTAGTTCCTCACTTTTTATATTTCAATTGAGAGGTTACCGTTATTTTATTTATTTATTTTTTGAATGCTTTAATTGATGGGTTACGATTAAAAAAGAAGAAGAAGGGTTTTTCGATTTGGAATCTTCTTTCTTTCTTTTTTTTGGTACATAGGTTTGTTGGGATCTTGTTTATCTATTTTTTCTCATTGGATTCTCTTTATTTTATTGATCATAGTACTGGATCCATGATTCTGCTATGTGCCAAAACCTTGTCTTTACCATGTATGTCATTTACTATGTCATGTCCTTATTTTTACCACTCCTACCTACACATGTCACTACAATAATCAGATATGTGCTTCTGAATAATTGGTTTTTAATTCTCTGCGATAAAATTCTTTAGGAACAACATAATGTCACCACTTATTTTTAAGCAAAACAGCTGAAAGTGTTAATACAAAAAAAAAAAAAAAAAAAAAAATTAACGTTGGCTTTCTTAAATGTAGAATATTTTGCCAGAAATTGATTACACAGTGGGCAGTATAGTTTGTTGAACATTTCTGCTACAGATCTAGTTCTAGTTTTTTATTTTTTTCCCCCAAGGTTAGGGTGTTCGGGCCAGTTTATGCGAACTTTGATAATATCCCTTCGTGGTCTAGTAAAAGATATGTCATCCACAACGGGCTAGGAGATTCACAAGAGATTTTTCTTTTACAACCTACCCAAAAAATTTGTCAAATTTCAAACTCAGCATACCTATATGTACCGTTCATCTCTTTCGCCACTTGAACTAGCCATTAAGGTTGTTCTGTTCTGACTTTGAAAATAAGGAACTTCTTGCCGTCTCAAAGCTCAAGATCAAACTGCTTAATTTGAGGAAACTTCAGGGATTCTTTGCAAAACATGTACTATAATCTCTTACCTGAAACTTGTCCTTTTACGCTGGTAACTTAGCATTGGATTCTTCTATATATATATTGAGAGAGTGAGAGGGAGAGAGTTGGCACATCCAAGTCATTCATCCCCCCAAAATCATTCTCCAAATTAACATCTACAATGAAAAATGTGTGCTTTCCAATCAATTTTCTCATTTCCGATCCATTGCACCAAAAAAAAAATAATAATTAACTAATTCTTCATTTTCCTTGTTCAAAGTAAATTACCAATTACCAATATAGCCCGAAAGTTTAATAACTTACAAAATGCCTCTTAGAGTTTATTAAACTATCGATTTAATCCTAAAGTTTATCAATTAACACATTATTCCCTAGAGTTTATTAATTTACAATTTTTTCCAAAGAGTTTAATATATTACTTACAATCTAACCCAATAGTCCTAAAATCATATTCGAATCCAATGAATGATAAAGAATACATTTACGTGTTTAGTTACTCACTTACCTTGTATTTTGCCTACTTAATTACCATCCATTTAACAATAATATTGTTGATTGCACTTCATTGTTACCGAGAACAGATAAAGAATTTACATTCACTGGGGGTTTGTTCACTTAGAGAAAACGTGGAGAAGTTAGGGGCAGACCTACTAGGACCTTTCGGATGAAGGAAAATGATGATAGGTTAGGAGCAGACTTACTAGGACCCTCCAGATGATGGGCAGCCTGTAACGACCCTTGGGATGAAGGAAACCGGAAGGTACTCCAATGGAGATAGAGTCTGAAAATGCATGGAAAGTGTGTGGGTTTGATTTGACGGGACCTTGTCTTGGGCTTGGGTTCTCCCTCCGCTGATCCGTCCTCCTGCCTCTTGACCTGCAACGAGTCACTAGGGCTTGGGTAGCCCAGTGACCCTCCGACGATCAAGTTAGATTTCAGGAGAAAGCGTGGATCTAGGGGTTTTGGAAAGAATGGCATACCTCCAAAGATGAGTGTCCCTCTGTATTTATAGACCTAGGTTTGCTTGCCCTCCAAGCTAGGGCGTGAAGAGTACGTTCGGGTAACCGCCTTGGGTGATGTCATCTATGACGACAGGAGCAAAAACAGTTACGGAGCACGTGACCAGATCTAAACACAATGATTACATTTGCCACGTAATCCTTTTGAGCCTCTCTAGTATAACAAACTCTCCCTGCACGAGCTCTGCGCAAACGTCCACACAAATATATTGCATGTTGCTGGCAGTTTACCGAGGTAGGCATAGAAGGATCTTCTACTGAACGGTTATCCGAACAATACATCGTAATCCATTTGTATTGACTCGGGATTGAATCCGCCTCAAGACCTCGGTTTTCGGTACCGGGCTCGGAACCGAAGCCACCACAATAGCCCCTTAACTCACTAGAGCATCGGCTCTCTACTTTAGGGAGTTAATCTCTTCCGTGAACCATCATGCTTGCTTCGGACCGCGTTGACATAACATCTTTTGGCCGCGGTTTGATCTCCATACACGTCTTCCTGGCGCCCATTGGCGCTGATGAAACGGACCACCTGGTGATAAGTGGAGGCAATGGCCTTTAGCTTATGTAGCCAGGTACGCCCGACGATTGCGTTGTATGGGCTAGGAACATCGACCACCATAAATTCCATGTCAAGGACCACTGAACCGGCACGAACTGGGAGAGTGATCATACCAAGGGGCCATACCGGAGCACCGCTGAACCCGATGACGGGAACTTCAGAGGGACGGAGGTCGGTATCCGAGAGCTTCAGGTCTTTAAACAGAGAGTAGTACATGACCTCGGCTGAGTTGCATTGATCAACGAGGATGCGTCGGACGTTAAAGGTTCTGATACGCAGCGTGACCACGAAGGCATCGTTATGAGGGAGCTGGACGCGGTTGAGGCCTTTTTCGGTAAAGGTGATGGTCCATTTGGAGTCGTCATCTGTTTTTGGGCGTTTGGGCTCGGGACCAACCAACATGACGAATTTGGAAGATGCTGCGTCATTTAGTTTGGCACGCAGGACACGAGCGGCTTCGGAATTGAGGGGGCCGTGGATATCATGGATCATTTGAACTTCTTCTTTGGTGTTGCTTTCTACGCGCTGCGCCCGAGCCCTAGTCTTTTCATGGTCGATGAGGTTACCGAGGTGACCCTCCGCGACAAACTGTTCTAAGTAAGACTTAAAGGGTTTGCAAGCGGTGGTGAAGTGACCTTGTTCGTTGTGGTAACTGCACCAGACGATAGGGTTTTTGATCTTTCCGTTTTCGATTGCGGCTTCGGAATTGAGGGGGCCGTGGATATCATGGATCGTTTGAACTTTTTCTTCGGTGTTGCTTTCTACGCGTTGCACCCGAGCCCTAGTCTTTTCATGGTCGATGAGGTTACCAAGGTAACCCTCCGCGACAAGCTATTCTAAGTAAGACTTAAAGGGTTTGCAAGCGGTGGTGAAGTGACCTTGTTCGTTGTGGTAACTGCACCAAACAATAGGGTTTTTGATCTTCCCATTTTCGGTTTCAAGCTTCTGATTCGGGAAGGAGAAGAAGAGCTGATCCTTTACTTAGTCTATGATCCGGTAGATAGGAATGGTAAAGACGGTCTTTTCGGCATTGAAATCATTTGGCTTCAGTCCCTTCCTCGGGGACTGCTTGATGTTGTTGACTTGCTTCTTCGGGGTCAAGACGGATATGGGAGTGGGCGCGGCAACCGAAGCAGATGCTATTTTTGAACTTGTGGACTTCCCGATGCCCCTCTCGGCTTTGGACTCAATGAGCTGTTTCCAGACCTCGATGCGGGTCATGAGGTCCTTCATGGAGCTGGGCTTGTGGCGGGTGAGGTCGTCGTAGACCTGTTCGTCTTGGGAGGTTAGACTGAGCTTGAATCCTCGGGCCGAGATGAGACCATCACAGCCTTCTATTTTGTTAAATAACTCTCAGTAGCATCCGGCGTACTGTCAGAGTGTTTCGTCATTTCGTTTTCGGAGAGCGAGGAGAGAGTCGATTTCCTTCTCGTGCTTGTTGCTCGTGACGAACCGAGCCATGAAGGCGTCGCAGAGGGAGTCGAAAGAGGAAATTGACCATGCTGGGAGCTAGTTAAATCACGTGAGGCCTAGGTTGCCAAGACTTGCAGGGAAGACCTTACATAAGAAAGCATCGTCCGAAGGCTCATTCCGGAGAAAAAGGGACATGACGAGCTTGTATTGTACCACGTGAGTGTATGCCTCGGTCTTGTCGTCGTACTTGGCAAATTTGGGTTGGGAAAATCTTTTTGGGGGGTGACCGAGTCAATTTCTCTCGTGAAGGGAGAGGTCGTGAGTCTTTCGAGTCTGGCGTCGCGATGAGGTCGGATCGAACGGTGGAAACCGTCGGGACGCTCGGTTGCTGGACGTTTCTTTGGAACAAGTTGATCCAACCTTTCGTATTCCTTTTTCTTCGGAACGGTGCTGGCCGATTTTTGGGGAGAACGTTCATGATGATGCTTCCGGTGGCCTTCTCGAGGAAAAGGCTCGAGGCGCTCGGTGATCAGGCTTCTGTGACGTGTCTCTTTAGGGTATGAGACGATGGGGGTTTTGGTCCGAGTGTTTTTCAAACGCTCGCGGTATCCCTTCGTCTGGTACTCCAAGAGACCGTCGTCTTCCCTAGTAGCCCTTGTAAAGCTAGGGGTGGATTCACGCTGCGCCTTACTGATCCGCATCGAATGAGTGGATGAGGCTGATACGCTTCCTGCTCCGAGTCTCTCTAAGGTGGATGGTTTCCGACAAGGTTTAGGGGAACGAGAACTTTCCGTTCGCCTTGCCTCCCGATTGGCTCGTCTGTCCTCTGCATCTGGTGGTTCCAAGCAGTCTTTGACTGAGGGTCGGGACCGGTGTTCCACCAGGCGGCCTCCTCCGTGGCTGTGGGGAGGGCTGTGATGATTTCTTCTTCCGCCACGGCTTCCAGAGGAGTGAGATGGGGAGATCTGTAAAAAGACGTTTGATCTCCGCCAGCTCGTCTCGAACGTGCTTGTCCCGTTCTACGATTGTTGTTAGGTCGTCGATTTTCCTTTCCAGATGGCGGATGTAGGTGTGGAGTTCGGAGGATGGGCCGCGCTCTGTCGTTGAGGCTCCAGTTCCAACTCCGATAGATATGTGAGCTTTTCCCAGGATGTTGGCTCCGCTGAAGGTCAGGTTATGGTCCCCCATGGGGCTGAACCCTAGGGTGGTGTCGCTGCGGTGCGTTTCGTCGACCTCCACCATTTTTGGAGTAGGAGAGATGAACAAAGCTTTCCAAAGGGAGGGAGATGAATACTGAAAGAGAGGCTAGGTCCGCAGCTGAGTTGCCAATTGTGGGGGTTCGATTTAACGGGACCTTATCCTGGGCTTAGGTTCTCCCTCCGATGATCTGCTCTCCTGCCTATTGACCTGCAATGAGTCACTAGGGCTTGGGTAGCCCAGTAACCCTCCGACGATCAAGTTAGATCTCAGGAGAAAGCGTAGATCTAGGGTTTTTGGAAAGAATGGCATACCTCCAAAGATGAGTGTCCCTCTGTATTTATAGACATAGGTTTGCTTGCCCTCCAAGCTAACGCGTTCCTCGGGTGATGTCATTGTAGGGAGGTATTCCCGAGCACATACATTTAGTTGCCGAACATGTGATATTTGGGAGCACGTGTTCAGTAAGACAGGACTTATCGCCGGGCAGTATGGTGAACAGCGATATGGACCAATGGTGTGGGAAGTCTTTAATCTATGCAGTCTGTTCGGCTAATTAAAAGGCCAATGACAAGAGAAGTCAGTGGTGTAAACTGTTCGGCAGATAGAGACATTCTGATTGCGTTTGGTTCAAGTTACATGTGAAGTAGCTGGTCTAGGAAATCTGTTCGGCAACGAGTTGGCCGAACAAAGAAAGAGCTCCAATCAAGAGTTGGAGCAGAGGGAATACACTGGAAGATTCCAGAATAGTCATGTCCCGTAATGGAATAAGATCCTGGGAATATAGGATCTAATAAAGATATCCAATGAGAATGGGATGTTCGGCCCGTAATGGAAAAGAATCCTAAAAGGACTCTTTTCCATAAACAGATAAGGGAAACGAGAATCCTTGATATCTTGGTTTTTCTATACGAGTTAGGAATCCTATGGCAACAGGAATGCTTGGGCAACAAGCATATGAAAATCTATAAATATGAGGTAAACCTAGAAGCAAAAGGTACGCAATACATTGCTTTCCTACTGATAATTAGGGTTTGATTGCTAGTACGTGATACTAACTTTGGCATCGGAGGGCCTTTGCCACGAGAGGCAAAGGTGCGCTCACCCCCTGTCTATTTTGCAGATTAGGGTTCCGACGAAGAATTAGGGTTCCGGTAAAGAGGCACGAATAAGCTGTTGCAATCCAGTTGATCTGAAGCATCAATTGTTTTCATCCCCCTACAGTTATATATGATGATAGGAGCGAAAACGGTTACGGAGCACATGACCAGATCTAAACACAATGATTACATTTGCCACGTAACCCCTTTGAGCCTCTCTAGTATAACAAACTCTCCCTGCACGAGCTCTACGCGAACGTCCACACAAATATATTGCATGTTGCTGGCAATTTTCCGAGGTAGGCATAGAAGGATCTTCTACTGAACGGTTATCCGAACGATACATCGTAATCCATTTGTATTGACTCGGGATCGAATCCGCCTCAAGACCTCGGTTTTCGGTACCGGGCTCGGAACCGAAGCCATCACAGAAAGGAAGGTACAGACCCCTTAGGATTGTGAGGAGCAGCGTATCTCTTTAGAGTTTAGGCTCATACTTTATATAATCCTGACATGCCCTCTAAGAATTTTCATGCTCGACACGCATCATAACCACTTTAGATGACATCAGGTATAACGTACATGATAGTCTCCAATTATTGAGAGTATGGGCGTGGGAACCCATATAGTCCCCAACAGAAGCCATGTAGTCACACCGGAGGAACTACCTTTTCGTAAATCACTTAGGTCCCGTTTGATAACAGTGATAGATGGGTGAGATTCGTAAGGAGATGTGATTAGGATTGTGATTGATAATGAGAAGTGATTGGTAATGAGAAGGGATTAGTAATGAGTATGTTTGTTTGAGATGGAATTGGATGATGAGATTATTAATATCATGTTTGTTTGTGAGGGATTAGATGATGAGATTGGATTGATAGAAGGAATTGGTAATAAGAATGTATTGGGGGTTGGGATTAGACCATCTCTCCCGAGGTATTCATAATACCCCATAAAGCCTACCTTACTAATCCCAAGGGACTAATAATCCTAACCCATTTTGGATTACCAAATAAAGAATTTGTAGTCCCTTGAGATTGATAGTCCAATCCCAAGGTCTAATAAGTTTATCAAACGGGGCCTTAGGTCACACTGGCTTGATTCGAGTCGGTAAATGACTGATTCAAGTTGTTAGGACCAGGATAACCAATCAATGGTGATGATGTGCTAGATCGCATGGCCCAAAATAAGAGGCTCTAGGCCAATCTCTTGGTCCGGCTCAATGGTTTGGTTTGGCCCAATGTTTGAGCCTCTTGAGGCTAGTGCACATTGGGCTTCTGTGGACCGGTAGGGTCGATCGGCACAGATACCGTTAAGAGTTTTTTCTTTTTACAAAAGTAAGAAGTTATATTGATGTAAAATCTAACGACACTTACAATACGAAATTCATTAGAAATATTTTGGACAAAGACAAACTAATCCTCTAATATATTGATACAAAACGAAAAAAGTACTAGGTAGCTGATGTGTTTCACCCCAATCCTAGACTTCGCCTGACACACGTTTTGCTGAAATTTCATATTTCCTAACGGTGACCAACTCGAAGGATTTGATTTGGCGGTAGCAGGAAAATATATAGTTTTTTTTTTTTTATTTATATACTAGCAGTGGGGGGTGGGGATTCTCCATACTCGAAACTGGATTGATCGCGGATAAAAAAAAAAAAAAAAACTGGATTGATCATGTGCGGACTACTTGTGTTTTTTTTAATAGTTGGAGTGTATCATGTTTATGGAACTTTATTATACGTACCTAGCTTGATCCCAAATTTTACTCCCTCCATCCAATTTTAAATGTCTCGCTTCGTAACTCCAATTTATTAAGAAAACATCATCATTATACATTTCACATCAACTTTTACCTCTATTTTCCCTATTTACCCTTTATGGAGACATCATCATTACACTTTTACTCACTAACTTTTTAAAATGGAATTTACTATTTGGGCAAAATGGAAAATGTACCAACTTTTACCTACTAACTTTACAAAATGAGCACTTATTAAGCGACAGCTCAAAATGAAATACTAGACTTTAAAAAGAGAACGGAGTAATTAATAATGATTTGGCGTATGAAGCTTCTTACAGTTACAGAAGTATATTGTTTTAATCTGTGATTACAGATACCGGTGTACGTACGTTGCTTTTAACAATTTGGAAACAATTACTAATATTCATCAGACATAATCTCTACACTAAAAGTACTACTACGTAGCATAGGTTAACTTCTGTTCGTTATCGTTATTGCAGTTAAAAGGTGCCGCATGCACACAGTTTCCAACAATTTACCAAATTTAATTTCCTTAGATTAGATAACTCGTTAAAATTATTCTCCAGTTTCTCACATAATTATAATCTAGAGAAGCAAAATAGTCAAACTGAAGATCTGTATGGTTTTGAACAATAAGGTATATATGGAAAAAAACTAGAAAGGTTGATGAGTAGTTTTGCTTGGCATCATCCTAGTAATTTCTCCGGATCACAATTTTTTTTTTTTTTCATCAAAGGACTGCACAGTTAAATCATGACATTTTTTTATTTATTTTTAAGATGAGGTAGTAAAAGGGAAATTACACCGAGGACTGGATGAAACCTCTTTCTTTCTTTCTTTCTTTACTTTATTTTTTTTTTTTCCTTTGGCCGGATTTAGAGCAATAATGGGTTAGTAATTTGATTATTACAAAGGATGAGGTGTTTTGGTGTTTATTTTTTAAGTAGTTTTGTTGGTTTCTTGCCAATATTTTAGATTTTTCCTTCTCATCCCTCTTGTAATGTTTTTTGTTATGAATAAAATGTTAATTTCTTTGCAGATAAATAAAAAAGAAAATGTTGGTCATGTTCTTCGAGCATAAAATATTACACTAGTACACAATTATCGGGCCAAGTCAAAATCAAAAAATACACGTGTTTAATTACAAAGAGATACAACACTTGGTTTTTTTTTTTTTTTCAAGAATGGATGTACTATACTATAGACTACTCTATATATTTGTTCGAAAAAAAAAAAAAAAAAAGTTTACAGGAACCTACGCTAAAGAACACGATATGAATTATCCCATATATGCACTAAAAAAGAAAATCCAAACACTCAAGGTGGACCCACAAGCTAGGCAGCGGTATATACCAACATTCTGAAAAGTAAGATTCAAATTCTGGTTAAAGTTAAGTGGTCCGTGTGTAGTCCCAAATTGGGCAGGTCCAGGTCATTCATTGTGAGTGCAGTAGTACTCCTGGTGTAGTATTTCTTTTCAGATGAGATTGATCAGATCACAAATACTCCGTAGGATATCCCTATGCATTGCATCTCGGCACTCACTTGAAAAATGGAATCACATTTTTTTTGAATTAAAGGTCGTTATGGGGAATTGAAGTGGACTGGACTGGACTGTACTGGTAAAAATAGACGCTCCCCTCACGCACTCTCAAACTGATCACCATTCAGCATTGGTTTTAGAGTATTAGGAAGAGAAGGAAAAAAAAAAACACAGATCGTTCACGCTGGAAACGATTCAAGTAGAGCCGAATCGGACTATAGCATGTTTAGGTTTGTTTGTAAGTTTTTAGCGAGCTCGAGTCCAATAAAAGTTTGACGAGCTCGACAATGTTTTGAAAATGGATCAGTGAGCGCACCGGAAAAGAGACCGGGCGGACAGGTCGATCATTAGTTCAACTGTGGGTGAACTGGAATTGAACCATTCGGGTATAGAAAATAAAAAATTTATATATATTTGAATATACAACCAATTTCGCATC
This sequence comes from Rhododendron vialii, assembly GCF_030253575.1. Taxonomy (NCBI): domain Eukaryota; kingdom Viridiplantae; phylum Streptophyta; class Magnoliopsida; order Ericales; family Ericaceae; genus Rhododendron; species Rhododendron vialii. The sequence goes on from NC_080560.1 coordinate 28,727,059, forward strand.
ATTCCAATCCATTTTTCTCATGGTTATTTTTAAAGAAACAGCCACAAGTATTCTTGATTAATCGAATCTATAAATAGTGAAAATTTTGTAGATTTTTATTTGGAGTTGAGAAGTTGTTAGGTGTTTTCAGTAAGGAATAAGTTGTCGATAAATGTTACTCCGTAAGTTGTTTCCGGTAGTAAATAAGTTCTTGATGGATTTGTAAATAGAGTTACTGTAGCAAAAAAAGAAGAAGAAGTTTTTGTTTGACGTACAACTTTTTTGTTAGTGAAAACAAGATGGTAAATACTGAAACTTTTTTTTTATAGTAAAAACGAGATGATAAAATGCATTAAATTTTTAATATTTTTTATTAATGAAAACACTCTCTAAGTAAAAGTATCATAGATGCTCTTTCAAAAAAGTGTGAAGGAGTAAAGAATGCTCGAAAATGTTTTACCACATCGGTTGAAATAAGTAGCTGAGAGACAAGTGTATGTCTACGTGCGTTTGGAAAAAAACCTCAAACTTTTTTTTTTCGGGGGAAAAAGCCTTTTAAGCTTTTTTATTATGAAAAAAAATAAAAACCCATTAGCTATGTCGACACTTTATACTTTTTATTCTACAAAATATCAGAGTATATAGTTGAAAAACCTTTACTTTGAGCAGTTGGTGTAGTTGAAATTAAACAATTCCCTTTCTTGTTTCGAAATAAAAATAAAATTAGTACAATGGTACTTCAATTTTTTTGGTCTCTTCTCGATAATAAAATGTGCTCTACAACTTATTTTAAAAGACTCAAATACTGCAAACAAAAACATAAGGGGTAGTGGCGGAACCGAGATTTAACTAAGGGGTGGTACGGTACTGTTCAATTGGAATTCACTTGTATATATGTTTTAATTTCTTGTAATACATAGTGTTCCGGGTCAAGTTGCGCACACCTCAGATTGATCTATTCTAAAACCCGCTTCACATGCTTGCGCGTGGGATGAGTTGGCCCCAAAAACTGCTCACAGGGAGAATCAAACCTGTGACCTTTGGAATAAACAAACTCTTAAGTCCCAAGCTAAGATCACTTGGCTAACCCCTTTGAATTTCACTAGTATAGGTTACATGTTGGTAGCAATATGAAGAGAAAAATTAAACGTAAAATCAGACTTTGTCTTGGACTTTATTTTTTCGTTAGAATGATATAAGGCTTGACTCAACTTTTTTGTGGTCTTTAACTAAAAGTCATTTAAATATTACTCTCTCCGTACCAATTTGATTGTCTCTCGTTCTATTCTAACCGGCTAAAAAATTAGTTATATCTTTAAATCCGTAATGAATTTTATATCGAATATGGATCTTGTTTGATAAATCTCGATTATTTCTATAATACAATATTTTGGAAATCACATAAAATATTAAAAATTACAAGATATAATCAATTGAAAAATGACATGAACTCCCAAAAAGGACAATTAAATTGGGACGGATGGAGTATTTTTATGATCCGAACCATTTATTTTTTGTTATTGCTGTTTTTTCATTATTTTAGTGAAAAATCAAATTATCAGTTATCGATTATCTTTAATGTAAAATAATTTTTTTTGGGAATGCCACCCCCATATACTTCCGCCCTTGGAGGGTGATTTGGTTTAATAATTTGTTTGGATTAACATTTGTCTTTATTCAATTTTTTGATTTGCATTTGTCAATTTCCAATATTTTCAAGGTAAGTATTTCCATTTTTTTTTTTTTTTTTTTGAGTGGGGATAGAGGGGAGTTAGTTAAGTTATCAATTATAATGAGTTCAAACTCTTTCCATAGACTCAAATCCGAGACCCTCCTCCTTAGCAGCAAAAGATACAAACAGATGTCTAAGAGCCACATCTTATTTCCAATTTAATATATGTATTCTCGTGAAAAAAACAAAAACAAAACGAAGTAATCGGTTTGACCAGGTCATTTTAAAGGCTAAATGAATCATGATGAAGATCAACAACTTTACTTGGGAGGTAAAGAGGAGAGCTACGAGGAAAGCCGGTTTTTTGGAATACGAGGGTGCACTGTATGGTTGTAGTAGTTAACAATCCAAACCTTTCGTCTTGAAAATTAATGGTTTATATTTTTTCTTGACATGAACAACTCAGGTTTATACGAGCCAAAATAAAAACTTGACCATAGATTACTAAACAAACGACTCGGATTGTGCACCAGGGTAGTGCACCCCTGCAGGTCCCCGCGTCACGAAAAGCCTGGGTTGGTACAACTAAACACTGCAGTTGTCACGTAAAAACCAGTGATCGATGAATCCTCTCTGCTGGCATTTTTGTCTTTGTTCTGCTTTCCCTGCACTTGCAACCAGGTAATTAAAATCCTGTAACAAAAACAGCTGGTTGCTACTACTAAGCAGTACATTTTCACAGAGACCATCCCTGTAGTTTCTTGCCGTTCAAAAAAAAAAAAAGGTACTAAAAGATTAGCGTGATGCCCGAAATTCCGATTTATTGTTTAAAATTTTTACAAAAATGGGGAAAATATTTAAGGATTTGAAGACTGAATTTAGTAGGTAATTAAAATATGCAACATGAACTAATCGATAAAGTTTTCGATTTGTTTAACAATTATGGGGTTACAAAAGAGATCACAACAAACAGCCATTTAATTAAATTACCTATACATCCATGCTCCACCAGTGTTCTCCACATGCTCCATCACGGTGTCGTAAAGAATTTTGTCTTCATCTATGACATGGCAATATGACACATAGAAAAGCTGTAAAACATAAGTGAAAAAGGTAACACAATATTTTTTATTTTATTTTGAATTGCTTAACATTCAGTCTCAACCATTCAACAACAATAAAACCATTACTTGATGTTCTTGTAACCTATGATCCATACACTATATATGTTCCCATATGCAATACCTAACTGATCAGTTTACGACGTGGCATGACTTAAGAATTGACATGACTCGAGATATCCCATATACGTACTATGTTAGTGATCATGGTTAATAACATACTTTTATAATTATTCTACCGAAACTTCGGCGATGAGCAAAATGCTTATCAGTGGGCTTTGAGGGGATTCTAAGAGACAGTGTAGAGCTTGTGGAAGAAGATGTATGTATGAATGAATTGGATCTTGAGCTTGGAGAGTGTAGTTGAACTTTGGTGCTTGAGCTTGAAGTTGGGCTTTAATGGAGTTGTGAAGAAGAAGAAGAAGAAGAAGAAGAAGATGATGATGATGATGATAAAGTGTGATAGGAGGGGTGGAACTTGCCATTGATTTTTGAGAGGGAGAGACTCAAAGCAAAGTGGAATTTTTGGAGTTTGCAAGACTGTGGTGTAGGAAAGGGGTTAAGAGTGAAGTGAAACTGTATTTGGTAACAAAAGAGGGTAGAGTTCGCTGGGCTACAAGCCAGTTGGTGGTGACTACACAAGGGTCGAGTGTGGGATATGTTGTGATGATGGCAAGCATCATAGAGGCCAAAATAAGAGTTGAAGTAGTGCGAATTATGTATTTGTTACGAGGGGGTGCAGAAAGGAAGATTGTTACAAAATGATTATGTGGTCTAAATTATTATATTCTCTCTCTCTCTCTCTCTCTCTCTCTCTCTCTCTCTCTCTCTACTAATTCCCAATAGGATTTTATACACGGTTTTAACACTTTAACTTTTATCCCTTTTTACTATTCAAAATCTGCATGTTTACTTCGATAATAACCTATCAATTGCCGTTTGCGACGTCCATGTACATTAGACTGTGGTAATTAGGACAATGTGTGGCAACCCACGTACAAAAATGGACGGAAAACTGTACTTGGTGAGTTGCATGTGCGTCTCCGAGCTATCAAACATGAGGGCATAATAAATGAATGATCTATCCTTTTCTATGCCATTACAGACAACAGCGGGCGCGGGGGCTCTGCCGTCCCATGAGACACTAGCCCCTGCCCACACCAATAATAAACGTTGCCATTTTGCCTCATTAAAGGGGTTCCCACATGTGCTTTTCCTCTGTCTGATAAGGCCCGTTTGGAGCAACAAAGCATTTAATAAAGCGAACAAAAACCAGTTTCACAATTTGTAACGCAATATCAATATTGGATTGAGCTAATATTTTTCAAGTAACCAATAAGTTCTTAACACACTACCAATATCGGATTGATTATAAGTTTTTCTTTCTGGCGCCCATAAAAAAGTTTTCAAAAATAATGAACGGTTTAAATCATCTTTGTAGGATTCAAAATGAGTCCCACAATAAATTGATAAATCATTAGTTTGAGATTAAGTGGCTTTTTCACAAATCGTAATGCCCTACCGATATCGGATTGAGCTAATTTTTTTTTTAGAAACCCATGAAAAAATATTTTAACTATAATGAGCGGCTTGAATCATTAATTTTGGTGGGTGCTTGACGAATTTCTAGTCCTAAAATAATGGGTTGCCTCAAGCGTAGGGCTGAGGCCGACGTAGCACAATATCCGGTAAGACCAGAGTCGAATCTACAAAGACAATAATGTATGCTGACAAAAACTCGGGTTGTTACTGTTTAAACTGGCTCTTAAATAGCCACCTCTTGTGTTTGATGCTGAGATTGACTAAAACCTACGAAATTGCCGGGTTTTTCTAAAAAATATTTTTTGGGTTCCTAAAAAATATTGGTTCAATTCGATATCGGTTGGGCGTTAGGATTCACGAAAAAGCTACTTAATTTCAGACTAATGATGTATTGATTTTTTTGTGGGGCTCATTTTGAGTCTTATAAAGATGATTCAAATCTCTCATTATTCTACGAAATAACTTTTATGGGTTACGTGAAAAAATTAGCTCAATCAAGTATCGGTAGGATTTTACGAATTATGAAACATGTTTTTGTTTGGGCCCAGCTAAATATAAGAGCAAATTTACTAGATGTAGCCAATTTATAAGGAGGAATCCAAAAATTTCCTCTTATGAATTGACTACATGTAGTAAATTTGCAGTTATATTTATCAGCACCCTTTTGTTTTCTTTGTTTAATGCTTTGTTGCTCCAAACGAACTTAGCAAACAAAAGGAGAGCACATGTGGGGGCCTCTTAATGAGGCAAAACGACAACGTTCATTGGTGTGGAAGTGTCATTTGGTGTGGCGTCTTTGTCCCCTCCCTTTAATCAGATCCTTTGTTCTACAACGTTTCTCCTTTCCTCCCTCTTCTTGTCGCTGCTCTCTCTGGCGTGCTTCACCTCTGTCTCTCTCGTCTCTCCCGTCGGTTCTTTCTCATGGGTGTTTTGATCTTTGGGCTTAACGGCTAGGGGGTTTCGATCGACATCAGCTGGTGCTCATTTTGCTTGGGGTTGCTTGGTTTCTACGTCGTCTCCTTTACTGGGAGGAACGGTTTGTTTGCCTAACGACGTTTTGATTTCCACTCGGCCTTTGCTTTGTGCTGCCCTTCTCTTCGTTTGTCATGCTAATCTGCTCCATCCATGGTTTTCGGTTTGTCAGGTGGTGGGCGATGGTAGCTGCTGATGGTGGTGGTTTGTGGATGTTTGGGTTCTTGGACGATGGCTCTGCTGTTGGCCGGAGATGTAGGGGTGTAGGTTTGCTGTGGTCGACGTAGCAGCGGATCAGTCAGCAGTCAGCGGTCGGGTTGGTGGTTTTAGGTTTAGGTTTTCTTGGAGGGTTAGGGTTTTGGTGGTACTTGGGGCATGTTGTCTGGTATTTAGGGTTTTGTTTTGTTTTTTTTGTTTTTGCTTTTCAGGTGTCTGGATTTGCCTATTTTTTTAGGCGTTTGTTGGTGCTTTACTAATTTTGAGTGTTTTTTTTTATTTTTACTTTTATGTTTTAAAAAAAAAATAAAACCTGAGATTAGATGTAATGATAGATGAGATACTATCATTTGTGGATAATGCTACCTGATGTGTCACTATCTATTTGTACTCCATTCGTCCAGATTTAATAGTTCTTTTGGAAAGTTTGTGTCATTTTTCAATCGATTATATCTTGCAATTTGTAATGTTTTATGTAATTTTGAAAACATTATCTTATAGAACTAATTGAAATCTATCAAACAAAATTCATATTGAATATAAAATTCAGTACCAATTTAAAAATATAACTTATTTTTTATCCGATTGAAATTGAATGAAGGAGTGCTAAATTCGGACGGAGGAAATATCATTTTTTTAATGATATAAAAATCTTTTTTTTTCTGATAAAAAAAATTGTCATTTGATTACAAGCCCATGGCGTATATCGGCAATTCACCACGCCTCGATTACGTAAACTCCGGATTTGAATGAGAAAGTCTCCTCATTCCTTCCCACACACATTCCTCTCCACACCCACACGCCCCGCCCCCCCCCCGGCGCTCCTCTCTCTCCTATTTGTACCATACCCTCCGACCTTCATTTCTCCCCTTTCGAAACACGACTTGTTGAAATCTCTTCAACCGGATTTCAATACCTCCACTCCCCTGTCTCTCTCAAAAAACCTTGTACCCAAAACCAACAACTAACCTTGTCATGATGGCTCATAAGCATCTGCACGAGCTATTGCAAGAAGATCAAGAGCCATTCCTTCTCAAAAACTACATTTCCGATAGAAAATCTCAGCTCCAAATAGTACCCAAATCCTCAGTATTACAACCCGAAAAACGCATACGTATCACCGACAGCTCGATTTCGAAGCGTAGCCTCTATAAACAGGCATGTTTTTTCTCCTACAAAAACTCGCCGGATCTAAGGAAGAGCCCGGCCAAGAGCTCAAATGCCGTTAGCCTTCATGTCCCTGCTAGAACAGCTGCTCTGCTTCTTGAATCTGCATTGAGGATTCAAAAGCAATCCTCGGCCAGAAGACCCAGAACCCAGATTAGTAATCTGGGTGCGGGCTTATTCAGCTCGATTCTCAGGAGATTGAGCGGTAAAAACCATACCAGGAAGTATGAAATCGGTAACGGTGAGGCTGTGGTTTCCGCGAGGAAAACAGGCGGTAAGGGCAAGGAATTGAACGGAAATGTTGCGAGTGTGGACGACGGGAGTGCTGTTGAGATGGGTTTTTCTTATTCTTGTAATGATGATGAAAATAGAGGGCGAAATAGTGGTATTTGGTCCGGTGGAAAATCGGGCGGAAAAGGCGAGAAATTGAAGGGAAGTGTGGTTAGGGTGGAAGATGGAAGTCCCATTGAGATGGGTTTTTTCTCTTTTGATTGCAGCACGAGTAGGCGTGCAAGTACTATTTGGTCGGAGAGCAACGAGGAGAAGTCGTTGGATTTGGAGAGTTCTTCCAGTACTAGTAGCAGGTCTTATGGTTTTGAAGAGATTGGGGATGAAAGACCAAATGAGGATTTTGGGTTTTGTGAGAAGGGATTCTGTTCAAGCCCCTTGAGCCCTTTTCGATTTGCTCTCGAAACGAACCACTCTTTCGGTGACCGGACGCCGGTGTTCTTGTCGCCGGCAGCGTCTCCGAGTGGCCACAAGATACAGGTTTGTCTTATTTATCTTGCTTGGGATGGTTTTTACTCCTACATTAAGCGATAATACGAGAATACACTTAAGTATTAAGAATTAAAAATAATAATCTATAATGAGTATTAGCTAGCCCTATCTAACTAATAGCCTATTATGGGAAAAAATAATTCCACCAAATACAAGCGAATTACACCCTCACATAATCGAAGAGAATATTTGAACTTCTGAGCTCTTAGTAAAATACAAAAATCTTGGCCGGCTTGAGTTGCCCTTGATTATTTTGGTTGGAAGGTTGATTGCAGTTTAATTGATGTAACATGACTTTTTCACTTGTGTATTTCCAATTGCAACGAACACTTGGAATATTTTTCTCGTCGATATGAGCGAAATGAATTCGGTTCAGTTTGTTTTAATTAAATTGTGCCAAATCTAGTGAAACGCTTAATTTTGGAGTTGACTCAGTGAGTTAAACCGAGAGAACTCGTGGCACAGGTGGTTGAGCCTGGTGTGTTTGACTTGTCGGCAACACGATCTGTCTAACTTTTTTTTTTGGGGGGGATCATATCTTACTCTGATTCAATGGTCGGGATGTCGTCACGAAATTACAAAATTACCCATTAATCCTATCCTCAATAGTTCGTGATTGAGCAGTAGAAGATTATTTTGTCTTATTTTGATATATTACATTTATCACTAATAACAATTTAAAATTTTCTGGCAATTACGTAAGCCAATTAGAGGATTGCCATGTTTTAATTCTTGATGCATATGCAATTGAATGCGTGCGACAAAACTAAAATGGGGAGATGTTTTTTTGTTTGCTGTTAAGTACGGCTCAATTGTTGAAGGTCCTCGATCATTTGGACAAAATCCATGAGAGAGATCAATGAAAATCGTCGTAACGTGACATGATGCCTATATGAGGTTCTTCTTCTGCTAACCAAAAACTTATTTTGGTGAGGTTACTAGATTGTTTTGTTCACCATCTCAAGTGACAAACTCATAATGTTCCATAAAATACATCATGTATGAATTCCACTGTTATTCAACCAGAGTGTGCCTCATAATATTATACTATAATCAAAACATGGATCAAAATATAGTCGCCAATCGACATAGCACTATTTGTAAAAACTGGTGGAAAAAATAATCAAAACATGGATAAAAACTGATGCTTTACTAATGTCCTGATTATGCTTGTTGCATTTGGTATTTGAATAGGAGAGAGAGGATTGTGAAGTACTCCTACTAGAGAGCATGGTAGAAGAGGAGGAAGAGAAGGAACAATTCAGTCCAGTATCCGTTCTGGACCCTCCATTTGAAGACGATGACGACTGCAACGAAGAAGGCAGTTATGATCTCGAATGCAGCTACGCAATTGTACAAAGTACGTATGGAGCTTTCTATTTTGTATATTTCCTTTTCCAGCTTTCAATTTTGTGTGTTTCCTTTTCCGGTTGTGTCGTCATTTTCAACTTAAATGTTACCTGTTCATATGCATAGCTAGCCATTTTTGTTTTCTTACTCTGTGCGTTCAAGGGTCCAACAATGTTGATTATGCTTGGATTTTGGGACCTGAATTAGTTGTGGTATCCATTTGGAGATTGATACCCATGAGGACACGTTTGTTTGGTTCAGACTCAACTTGAGACTAATATCGTTGTACCTAGGCCTGTCAATGGCCCGGATCCGATCCGAATTCGATAACGTCGATTTGATGATCCGAATCAGGTAATCCAAATACGGATCAGATCGGGTTGGATTAAATCCGTTATCAATCCGAATCCGAACTTTATTTTATTTAAAAAAAAAGTAAATTTTTTATTTTGAAAAAATAATGTTTAAGAAGTTGTGTTTTTATTTTTAATTTTTTTTTGGAAAATAATTTTTTTTGAAAAACAAATTGTATTTTTTTGAAAATATATTTTCTTTTTGCTAAAAGTTTTGAAGTACAAAAGTTATCGGATTCGGATTCGAATTACCACTATCGGATTCGAGTCTTATCGGATTTGGATCGGATTCGGCCCATTAACAGGCCTAGTTGTACCATTGCTGCAACTCTTAGGTAAAAAAAATGTGTGGATTTGTCATGTAAGAACAAGACGGTATGGTCCACACAAACGACAAATTTGACAAAAGACAAATTAATGTAGGACACAAGATATACTTGGAAGTTGGAACACATGTTGTGTTGGTACTACGTTCACGTTAATGGGGAGAGGACCACCAATACACTACTACACGCAATAAAAATCAGAACGATCAATTCTTAGACATAATTGTACGTTTAGTTCCGTCTCCGTTATAGGAATCCTAGTTGGAAACTTTTTTACATGTGTTTCGAAGAATATAGATCTCGGCCATTAATTACTATACCGTCATCGATCAGTAACTCCGATCATGAGGTGAGGTTTACACTGAATAGTAGAGTAGTACATGGAACATCACAACCTAATAATCTGACCTTAATTTGTCAATGGGAAAACAGTGGTTGCTTGGTCATTCCTTTAGCTGTGACCCATATTTGTTGCAGGTTGCTATGTCTTAATCTTTCTGTACATTTTTAGTTTAGTAAATTAGGGCATGCAGGCAGGTTGCTATGTCTTAATCTTTCTGTACCTTTTTAGTTTAGTAAATTAGGGCAATCATGGACCTAATTAAATTATTCATAGCTGTTGTTTTTTGGTTACACATTTATTTATTTGTGGTTGGTGGTCATTTTTAATGCATTTGTGGTTGGCATAAGTTTGTTGATTCGTTTTTGTCGAAAATTGTTTAAACATAGTGGAGCCTGAATGCCCCTTTGTCTAATCTTTCTTTTCTTGTCTTGTTTTTGGAAACAATAGCAAATTACTAAAGAAACTAATTAAACGTCACTCGATCGTCACAGATCTTTTAAATTTCCATTGTACATTGAAGATTATCTAAAAAAGGAATACATTCGACTCTTAATTGGTAGCTTAAAAATTTATATTTCCATTAGTACTGTCAACCTCTTCTTAAATCCTGTGATGTATACTTTTGGTTGTAATGGCTGTCCTATCTGATCCTATCTACTGTTTGCTAAAGTTCAATCAAGTGTGCTAATTTCTACATTCCGTTGCTAAAATTAATTATCACACTCCCAACTACAAATCTTGATTTGGTTCGGTTTATTTTTTGGACTACAGGGGCAAAACAGCAACTACTGCACAAGCTACGCAGATTTGAGAAACTCGCCGAGTTGGATCCTATTGAACTAGAAAGGAGAATGTTAGAAGAACAAGACGACGACGACTATATGAATTTTGAGGATCCGGACGAAGGAGGAGAAGAGGAATTCGATGAGGCCGAGTCACTTTCGTCGTATACAGAAACTAATGCCCATTATTTCGTTAGAGAAGTTCTTGGCAAATTGGGCTTCCAGTTTAGCCAAGTACCGGCACACATGGACAGACTGGTTTCAGACCTCATTGCAGAAGAGAAAAGAGAGGAGGATGGCACCGACGATGCTGAATCGGTGGCGAGACGGGTTTGTAAAAGGTTGGATTCATGGAAGGAGGAGAAATCTAACACCATTCATATGATGGTAGGGTTGGATTTCAGAAGAGGGAGTGATCATGGGTGGAAAAGAACAGACAAAAACCAGGTGACTGAGGCTGCAATGGAAATTGAGCAATCTATTTTCAGATTATTAGTGGAGGAATTATCAGAGGAGCTTATGGAGTTTAGTGGAGAGAGTTCATGAAGCTTCCGTGCATCTAAATAGATTTTGTTCTAATTCTTAGATTTTTGATTCGTTAAATTTAAGTGGACGGGGAGGATTGCGTGACTCAATGACTTGCAATTTGAGGGGATGAGGTTACCACGTTTAGTCAGATTTGATCCAAGAGAAGGATAAGAGAATCTCAAGTGGTTTGGCCATGTGGGCGTGAAGAAGCAACTAAAGGGTTTGTCCTCTTAAGAGCTCGCAAGTTTGAATCTTATAAAGCCCTAATATTCCAAATCTTAGGCTACTAGAGGTGTGTCTGGGCGTTAACTTCAGCACCCGAAATTAGTCGAGGTGTGCCTAAGTTGGTCCAAACATCCGGTTATCAAAAAAGAGATGGATAAGCGTTAGATGTAATGTGGTAGCAATGGAGTATCTGTATCTTTGTATACTTAGAAAGAGGGGAATGTATGTACCCTACCCTTTGCTCAATGAGACGTGCACGAGAGAGAGAACTCTTATACTACTATTACTTTCTTTCTTTCTTTTTTTATAAATTATCCCTGATATGGTTTTTTTTTTTTTTTTAAACTCCAATAGGTAAACCGTAAAAGTAGTGGTGCCATAAAAAAGTCTAAAACCACAATCATTTTGTGCAAAAATTGCACGAAGCTCACACACATTCACAAGGTAATTTATTACTCTTTCCGTCTCATTTTCATTGTTCATTATTTATTTTGTCTCTTTTGTGTCTATTATCTATATTTTTTAATCGATAATGTTTTTGTTTACACCCGTTTTTGGCACCCAGTCCTGGGCAAGCGTTGGAAGGCTATTTAATTATCTTTTAATTAAATTGGGCCAAAGAATAAAGATGAATTGGGTTAAAATTAATGGGCCAAACCCATATTGATTGGGCCCAATTAATTTTAGTTTGGTTCGGGCTCGAGTTTGGAGGTTTTGGGCCAATTTGTAAAAGAATTCGGCTGGCCCAAATGTTGATATAGGCTAAATATGTTAGTAGGCCATTTAATTTAATTAAATAACCCATTACCCAAGTGGCCCATGAAAAGTGGAAGGAAAGAAAGAAGTTGCTACCTGGTGAAAGCTATTTGACTGAGTCAAATGGCTGGGAGTTCTGTTACCCACGAAAAAAGGGATGACATAGCCCATTATTTGTTAACTGCCCATGGAAATAGGAAGTGGAGGAGAAAGACATGGCCCATTATACTCTTAACCGCCCATGATCAAGAATTTACACATGGGCAAATTGATATTCACTCCTCTCAACCGCCCATGATTCCATGATGAGAAGATACATGGGACACTTGTCATTACGAGAAAAAATTAAAGGGCGGGAAATCCATTTCCACGCAAACTCACAAGAATCCGTGGCCTATAAATACTAGAAGTCAAGAAGAAAAAAGGGTTCCCACACCAATCAAGTTCAACGCTTAAAACCAAAGCCTTCCCAGCGAAGCAACTATTTTTATTTTCTCACCCTCACTCAATTACTTCACCAAGTAATTCGGGTTTCTATCTCTCTTGTACCACAACTTTATTATTACGAAACATGATAAAGTTATTCATATCTCTCTTCATCCCTTACTTTATTATTACGACATAGTAAAGTAATTCTACGTTGTTACTTTTTTTCCTACACGGTTAGAAAATTATTAAGTCCTCGCACGAAGAGGCAAAACCATGGACCTTCACTGCAATCCAGTCCTTAGGTTGCAGCACTATTGCCCTCTCAGATCTAGAAGTCAGAAAAGGAAAGCTCAGCCTTTTACGTTAGACGCGACAAGTCTTGGCACGCCCGCTCAGTCCTTGAGCCATTTCAGAGCCGAACATCTTTTTGGCACGCCCAGTGGGACCCTAATCGTCTAAGGGTTTTATCATGGTCAGGAAGCCGCAACAACAACCGGATCCACCCATCCCGGATCCACCACAGAGTCCTGAGGGAGTGGCAGTCGACGTGCCATTACTCGAGGAAGCTGGTCCTCAGATCAGTGCCCAAGATCTTAGCGACGCTACCGACAGTGACAAAAATTATATGTTCATGGTAGGACGTGAGATCTCAAACAACGTTACGCAGTCAATCTCGCAATCGTTCACTCAGTCCTTGGAACCTCTGACCATAGCAGTCAACAATATGGTTGCTACGCTTACAGAGAGGCTACCGCTCGCTCCTCAGCAGTAGGGCTTTCCAAAGTTTGGTGTCTTTGGCAACGGTCAAGACCAAACTGGCTTATTGGGGGTTCCTCCCCCTCCTCAGACATTTTACCATGCCACTTCGTCTAATAGCCCTGCACTCGGGGGGCAAAAAGAGAAGGGAGTCGCGATTGGAGGAACCAACAGATTGGGCCAAAGAATAGAGATGAATTGGGTTAAAATTAATGGGCCAAACCCATATTGATTGGGCCCAATTAATTTTAGTTTTGTTCGGGCTCGAGTTTGGAGGTTTTGGGCCAATTTGTAAAAGAATTCGGTTGGCCCAAATGTTGATATGGGCTAAATATGTTAGTATACCATTTAATTTAATTAAATGGCCCATTACCCAAGTGGCCCATGAAAAGTGGAAGGAAAGAAAGAAGTTGCTGCCTGGTGAAAGCCATTTGACCGAGTCAAATGGTTGGGAGTTTTGTTAACGTAAAGGGCTGAACGTCCCTTTTCTGACTTCTAGATCTGAGAGAGCGATAGTGCTGCAACCTAAGGGCTGGATTGCAGTGAAGGTCCGTGGTTTTGCCTCTGCGTGTGAGGACTTAATAATTTCCTAACCGTGTAGGAAAGAAAGTAACAATGTAGAATTACTTTACTATATCATAATAATAAAGTAAGGGATGAAGAGAGATATGAATAACTTTATTATGTTTCGTAATAATAAAGTTGGGGTACAAGAGAGATAGAAACCCGAATTACTTGGTGAAGTAATTGAGTGAGGGTGAGAAAATAGAGATAGTTGCTTCGCTGGGAAGGCTTTGGTTTTAAGCGTTGAGCTTGATTGGTGTGGGAACCATTTTTTCTTCTTGTCTTCTAGTATTTATAGGCCAAGGGTCTTCGATTTTCTGCATGTAAAGGGCTTATTGTCCTCTTCTCATGGCGCCATGTGTCTTTTGTAACTTCCCCTTCATGAGATCATGGGGTAATGGGTAGTTATTGGAAGTTACAAAAGATCATGGGCAAATAGTGCACTGGTCCAAATCTGGGCCAAGTTTCCCGCCTTCGCCACGAGCTGACATGTGTCCCGAGTAGGCCTTAGATGTTGCCACGTGTCCCAAGTAACTACCCATTAACATATTTAGTGCGATCATGGGTAGTTATTGGAGGTAAATAACAATTACCCATGTGTTTATTTGATCATGTGCAATTAATGGGATAATAGGCCTATTTCTCCTCCTCCTTTTGTGGGTAGCAAAAAACCTTCAGCCATTTGACTTGGTCAAATGGCTTTCACCAGGCAACAACTTCTTTCTTTCTTTCCACTTTTCATGGGCCACTTGGGTAATGGGCCATTTAATTAAATTAAATGGCCTACTAACATATTTAGCCCATATCACCCGCTCAGTCCTTGAGCCACCTCTCGCGCGAACATCTTTTTGGCACGCCCGGTGGGACCCTAATCGTCTAAGGGTTTTATCATGGTCAGGAAGCCGCAACATCAACCGGATCCACCCATCCCGGATCCACCACAGAGTCCTGAGGGAGTGGCAGTCGACGTGCCATTACTCGAGGAAGCTGGTCCTCAGATCAGCGCCCAAGATCTTAGCGACGCTACCTACAGCGTCAAAAATTATATGTTCATGGTAGGACGTGAGATCTCAAACAACGTTACGCAGTCAATCTCGCAATCGTTCACTCAGTTCTTGGAACCTCTGACCATAGCAGTCAACAAGATGGTTGCTACGCTTACAGAGAGGCTACCGCTCGCTCCTCAGCAGCAGGGCTTTCCACAGTTTGGTGTCTTTGGCAACGGTCAAGACCAAGCTGGCTTATTGGGGGTTCCTCCCTCTCCTCAGACATTTTACCATGCCACTTCGTCTAATAGCCCTGCACTCGGGGGGCAAAAAGAGAAGGGAGTCGCGATTGGAGGAGCTTCGATGCCTCCGAATAACGATCAAAGGTTTCTTTTGGTCGAGGACCAGAACAAGTTTGACAAGTCTGACAAGACGAACAGAAGGCCTTTGCAAGGAGGCCAGGGCTCTCGAAAGGACAAAGGAGCACATACTGCTCAAACCTCTGACACTCGGGGGGCAAGTCCAGCCCAGAACCAGCAGGCACAAGAGGCGCACCCACAACCGCCTCCTGAGCCAGACCTTGTCATAGGAGGGGATCAAGTCTTGAACCTGCTCCAGGAGCAGTTAGGACCTGGTTTCAAACCTTTGGGAAGGCCAATGTATAGGAAGCCTCATACCGAGGAGGTGGACAATACACCTTTCCCAAAGGGTTATAGAGTCCCAGAATTTCAGACCTTCAATGGTGAAAGCATGCAGTCAACGGTGGAGCACATTGCCAGGTTTCAAGTTCAATGTGGAGAGGCTGGAACCATTAATGCACTAAAGTTGAGGCTTTTTTCCAATTCTCTTACTGGGACAGCCTTCACTTGGTACATCAACTTGCCACCTAACTCGGTGCAGACCTGGGCACAGTTGGAGGAAATGTTCCACCAGCAATTCTACAGGGTAGAACCAGAAGTGACGTTGGCGGATCTGTCATGCTATCGTCAAACCCATCTAGAGTATGTGGAGTCCTACCTCTTACGTTTCAAAACTACTCGATTCAAATGCAAGATAGTCCTTCCTGAGGCCGAATACGTGCGTATAGCATTAAACGGCCTGGGCTTTGAAGTGAAGAAGAAGTTTTATGGAAAGGTGTTCAGAGACTTGTTCGAATTATCTTCTAAGGCTTCTCATTATGAAAAGTTCTTGGCGGAAGAGCAGGACAGGAAGACGGCATCCAAAGGGACGTATTACCGCGACCCTAATTACGAGGTTACTGCAGTGGAAGCAGAGGCAGACCCAGACGTGGCAGTAGCTGAAATCATCAACAAAAAGCCATACGTTTGCAAGGCCTTTGTCAAGATGGAGCCCACAAAGCAGCCAGCCCAGAGCACTTTCAATAAGTCAACCAGGACCTATACATTCGACATGGGTGGGGCTGAAGCTATTTTTGATCACCTCCTGGCTGATAAGCTGCTCAAACTGCCCTTTGGTCACAAGATTCCAATTCCGGAAGAACTGAAGGGCAAAGAGTATTGTAAGTATCACAATTCTTGGAGTCATACTACTAATAACTGCATAGTATTTAGAAATGATATCCAGGACAAAATTGAGTGGAGAGAGTTCAAATTCCCTGAGAAAGACAAGCAGCCCATGGGGGTGGATGGCAATCCCTTTCCTTCAGGACTGAGTACAAATATGGTCTCCGTCAACATGAGGGACATGCCTAGGACTGTTCCTAGGCAGAAGATAAGTTTGAGAGCCCCTTCCAGAGTAGTTTATAAGTCCAGCCCAGGCAGGTATTGGGATCCTTATTATGATGAGGGTGACGTCAGGACTGAGAGGGTTAGAAGGTTCGAAAAGCTGAACTCTTAGTGGTCCAGACCGGCAGGAGTGAAGAAACCAGAGAAATCAACTTGTTCCATGGTGTGTACAGAGTGTGGACATCATGCCAGTCCTAGCAAGCCAGTCCTGAAAAGTATTATTATGGGAAGGGCTAAGCCAAGTCCTAACGAGCCGCGCAGGTTTAAAGGGAGAAGAGTTGTACGCGAATCTGTGTTCAACCGAATTCAGCCAGGGTTAGTTGAAATTGAAGATGAGCTCGTCAACTTGAGGATATCTGCTCCTTCCAGGGATAAATCAAGGGCTGTGAAACCTCCAGTCACTCCTCCAGATGAGTGGCATAGGGTTGAACATCCAAAGTTTCCCTCTGAACCTCCACCTTTGTCCAGATCTCAGAAGAGGCACCGCCAACGATTCAGGCAGGCAGCAAGAAGGGCTGAGGAAGAAGCAGACCTACTTGACGATCCCATGAATGAAGACGACCTCATGAATGGAGATGATCCCAAAGGGAAGACGAAGATGGAGATCCTAGTGGAAGAGCCTATGGTCGAAAAACCTAAGGCTAAAAGAGTATACAAGCCTCTAGAAAGGACTGTGGAAGAGGTTATCTTTGAGCCTCCTCCAAGGACTTTACCCCAGAAGCAAATCCCGTTTAAGAAGACGTACAAAGAGGCTGTTACCAAACCACCTCCAAAGCAGGCAACGGTACCCAAGAAACAACCTCTCCTAGAAAGAACTCTTAAGGAGGCTAGGATTCAACCTCCACCAAGACAAGTTACTTTGCTCCAGAAGACAGCCCTCGAACCTAGAAAGCCAGACTCGGGGGGCAAGTCGAAATTGAATCCGTAGGCCAAGGTGTTTGTGCCTGGACAGGGGCATAACATGCAGTGCAACATGGTTGTGTTCTTACCAGCAGATCTGAAAGCCAAGGACAATACTCCAACAGCTATGGAGGGAGATGTTGTAGAGATGAGGCAGACATCGGAGATCTTAAATGAGTCCTTCTCTGTAGGACTAAATGGGCCTTCAGTGATCGTGCTGAAGGACGAGACCGAAGAGAAGAATGAAAATCGTGCGGCTAGCGTGATCTTTGAGAGGCCGAGTCCTACGATGAACAAACACATCAAGCCCTTGTACATTGCTGGTTGCCTTGATGGGATGCTAGTGAACCGTATCCTGGTAGACAACGGTTCAGCAGCCAATCTCATTCCTAAGGCCATGATGCAGAGGCTCGGGAAGACTGATCAAGACCTGGTTTCATGCAACGCTACCTTGACTGACTTCACTGGGAAGGAGACAGCATGCCAAGGTATTTTGGTCATGAATTTAACGATACGGTCCAAGACCTTAACGACACCTTTCTTTGTTGTCAATTCACACTCTTCCTTCAATGTTCTACTGGGGAGAGATTGGATTCATTCCTGTCTAGCGGTCCCCTCGACCCTTCACCAATGTCTTATTTTTTAGAATCAAGACGACGTGGAGGTAATATGGCTGACTGTAGACCATTCAAGGTCTCTACTAACCACGATGAGGCCCACTTATATGAGGAGGGGGTTGGTCCAATGAAGGTGGCAGGCCTTGACAAGTATGGCCGCCACAGAATAGCCCCCATTCATAACAACAAGTCAGCTGAAGAAGTGAAGGCATTTTTTCAAGAATTAATCGGTCCAATGATTACGGAGTCAAGCAGGCCGATTATAGCTTCATCCAAACACCCTTCTCAATGTCAGTAAGCCCTTCAGAAGCAAAGAAACATGTGGCTCTTCGAACCACATTGTCAAAGTTTGAAGCCTATTTACTAGAGAAGAGGCTGATGGGAAGTCAAGAGTCTGAGGAAGATTTTTCGGCCTATGCGGCCGAAGTAATCAACGAAGACGAAAACCTGGTTGAAGATCTTGATGAAATCCGCCTGGAAGACCTTGAAGCAGCCCCAGCCAAAGCCAAGTTGGATGATTTAAAGGCTGACGTGCAAGATCCTTTAGAAGAAGTTAATTTGGGAGATTCAGCGAATCCCAAACCTGTATATATTAGTCCACTTCTGCCAGAGGACATAAAGGAAAAGTTCATCCAGCTCTTAAGGGAATTCAAGTCCTGTTTTGCTTGGACTTACGAAGAGCTGCCAGGTCTGTCCAGAGACTTAGTAAAGCACAAGTTGCCTATACAACCAGAGTTCAGACCTTTCAAACAACCGCCAAGGAGGATGTCCAATGAGGTTTACTTACAGGTCAAAGATGAGATCGAACGTCTTTTCAATGCTGGATTCATACGCACAGCCAGGTATGTTACTTGGCTCTCTAATATTGTGCCAGTCCTTAAGAAGAACGGCAAGGTCAGAGTGTGTGGACTTTAGAAACTTGAACTTGGCTTCCCCAAAGGACGAGTATCCAATGCCAGTCGTAGATCAGTTGGTGGATGGAGCTTCTGGTCACAAGGTCTTGTCCTTCATGGACGGGCATTCTGGTTACAATCAAATCTTTATCGACGAGGCCGATATGGCTAAGACCGCTTTTAGGTGTCCTGGAGCCCTAGGAACCTTTGAGTGGGTCGTAATGCCCTTTGGCCTAAAGAATGCTGGTGCTTCATTCCAGCGAGCAATGAACGCCATATTTCATGATTCCATTGGCCATTTCATGGAGATCTAGATTGATGATATCGTGGTCAAGTCTCAGTCCTATGATGAACATTTGGAACACTTGAGGAAGTTTTTCTTGAGAATGCAACAGTTTGATTTGAAAGTAAACCCCTTGAAATGTGCCTTCGGAGTCTCCGCAGGCAAGTTCCTTGGATTCTTGGTTCACAACAGAGGGATTGAAGTTGACAAGAACAAGGCCAAAGCGATCATGGAAGCAAAGCCTCCTACCACCAAGAAGGAGTTGCAGAAGCTCTTGGGTTCGTTCAACTTGTTGAGAAGGTTTATCTCAAACCTAGCTGGAAGGGTTCAGGTCTTTTCTCAACTCTTGAAGTTGAAGGACCATGACGCTTTTGTTTGGGAGGCAAACCATCAAAAGGCCTTTGATGAAATCAAAGGCTATTTAGCAACGGCTCCAGTCCTTATGCCTCCCATCAAGAACAGGCCGTTGAAGCTCTACATCTCAGCAGCTGAAGGCTCTATTGGAGGCCTTTTGGCTCAAGATAACGCTCAAGGAAAGGAACATGCAATTTATTATTTGAGTAGGTTGTTGACTCCTTGTGAAAGGAGATACACTCCTATTGAAAAGATTTGTCTTGCCTTGTACTTTTCAGCAATAAAATTGAGGTACTACATGCTTCCTGTTTTGGTTTACATTATGAGTAAAACAAACCTAGTTAAATACTTGCTTTCTCGGCCAATCATGAGAGGCCAAATCGGCAAATGGTCTTTAGCTCTAATGGAGTTTAGTTTTCAATACGTCCCTCAAAAGGCTGTAAGGGTCAGGCCTTAGCAGATTTTCTTGCTGATCATCCATGCGTGGATATCGGCGATGAGTCTGAGTTAAGTCTGGACGCTCTTGAGATATCACTTACTCCTTGGACACTACTCTTTGACGGATCAAGGACTCAGCAAGCCTCAGGCTGTGGAGTAATTATTATTTCTCCTCAAGGCCTGAGGACTGAATTGTCCTTTCAATTTGATTTCCCATGTACAAATAACCAAGTTGAATACGAAGCAGTTCTTATAGGCCTTGAGATCCTAAGAGATCTAGAGGCCAGACAAGTAGAGATTATTAGGGATTCAAACCTTGTAATCAATCACTTGGCGGGAACGTTCAAATGCTATAGTGAGGACTTGGCTCCTTATTATATGGCAGCAGTGCAATTAATTCAAGATTTTGATAATGTAACTGTCAAGCACATTGCAAGGAGTATGAACACTGAAGCCAACAGCTTGGCTCAGGCCTCAACAGGTCTGAAGCTAGCTCCAGAAACAATCCACAAGATCATTACAGTCCAAAAGAGGTTGTTACCTTCCGTTAGAAGGAGAGGGCTAGGACTGAAGGTATTTACTTCTGACTTCACAGGTGAAGAATCAGATGATGAACCAGAGAATGATTGGCGTACTCCTATTATTTCCTTCCTGAAGAGGCCTCATCACAGAACCTCTAGGAATGTAAGAAGAAGGGCTATGAGCTATATCCTTGTGGGTGATGAATTATACAAGAAAAGCTTTGAGGATGATTTACTTTTAAGGTGTTTAGGGCACCCCGAGGCCATGAGGGTCATGAGTGAAGTCCATGAAGGAATCTGTGGAGATCATCAATCAGGGATAAAGATGAGATGGCTAATCAGAAGGTATGGATACTATTGACCAACCATTTTAGAGGATTGCATTCATTTTTCTAAAGGATGTCAACCATGCCAAGCCCATGGCCCAATTCAGCGTGTTCCTGCAGCTGATTATCATGCTGTGGTCAAACCTTGGCCATTTAGAGGTTGGGCTCTTGACGTAATTGGGAAAATTTATCCGCCCTCTTCAGGAAATCATACTTACATCTTGGTAGCCACAGACTATTTTCACCAAGTGGGCAGAAGCAGTACCATTAAAGTCTGTGGATCAACAAGAAGTAATCAAGGAAAGAATCATCCATAGGTTTGGACTACCTGAACACTTGGTTGCAGATAGGGGTACAATATTTATGGGAGAATAAGTAGTCAACTTTGCTGCACAGCAAAATATTATTATCTCCAACTTTACTCCTTATTACGCACAAAGAAATGGCCAAGCTGAGTCTACCAACAGGACTCTTGTTAACATTATAGAGAAAATGGTGGAAGATAATCCAAGGACCTGGCACGAATTGCTTTCTGAGGCCTTATGGGCCTACAGAACCTCAAAGAAGGAAGCCACCAATATAACTCCTTATATGTTGGTATATGGGCATGATTCAGTCCTACCAATGGAGGTAGCAGTAAAATCAACAAGAATAGCATATCAAAATGGCCTCACTCCTGCAGATTATACTCAGGCCATGCTGATGGAGCTTGAGGACTTGGACGAGGTTAGGCTTGCAGCCCTTGATCATATGTTGGTTCAGAAAAAAAAGAGTCGCTAGATCTTATGACAAACGTGTAAGGAGAAAGAGCTTTACTGAGGGTGACTTGGTTTGGAAGGCAGTCTTCCCCTTAGGGGAAAAGAATCCAAGATATGGCAAGTGGTTTCCAACCTGGGAAGGAACGTACCAGATTGCTCAAGTCCTTAGAGGTAATATTTATCTTCTTATGAACCTAAATGGTGGTTTATTTAAGCATTTAACAAATGGAAAGTACCTAAAGCATCACTATCCTACTATGTGGGAGATGAGAGACTTTCGAGAAATTCATTCTATCAAACCATAGAGAAATTTTGTGGCAAGGCCTGAACAGAGGCCGTAGTACCTACTATGCAAAATTCAAAAAGGCCTCAAGTTCAGGCCACCTATCATCAAAACCAAACCATTGCCTTGGCCAATTAAAAGAAAGTTCCAGGCCAGGCAAGAAGCAGATAAACTAATTATTACAAACCAAAGTTCAAAAGTGAAAGTTTTTGAGGTCAAGACCTACAGAAGGCCTTCAAGACTGCTTTTGAGGTTTGCCCACGAGGTGTCAAGGTTGGCAAGCTGAGCTTCAAGTGTATCCCGCTGCCCACGAAGGCTTGGGACTTCTTCAACCAGGAGATTCAGCTTCATTTTCTGGCTTTTTGATCCAGCCTTCAGTTCTTCATGATGTTGGGCCAGGATTTTGGATTCCTTCCGAAAGTCTTCCATTCGGCCTTCAGCTTGTGCCAATTGGGCTTTGAGATCTTGAATTTCAATGGAGGTAGCAGTGATGCTTGCTTCATTGACCTTGATATCCTCCTTCAGCTGATTCCATTCAAAACTGAATTTGGAAATTCTTTCTGGAAATACTGAAGGGAGGTTTCCTCCGTACCCAAGGCCTGGGACTTCACCAGCACCTCCATGGCCTTCTTGATACTCGAGGCTCGAGCTGGTTGGACAATAGCCTTGAAGTTCTGTAGAAGGGTCATCCTAAGAGCTGTTTTGGCCTCAGCAATTTCATCTGGTGTAAATTGAGATTGGGAAGTTTATCCAAGACCACTACCCGAGGTACCAGAATTGGCTGCCTTCAACAAGTCCTGAGCAGACTAAAACAAAGTATCCAGATCTTCTTCTTCTTCTTCCTCTATTACGATGACAAATTCAGGTTTGACAGGAGGATCAGTCGAGGGAATAGGTTTGGTTGCTGGAGAGTTGGGCTTCTCTGGAGTCCTAGAGGATGCTTCGTGTTCAGGTTCCTGGTGAGGCATACCCAGCCCTTTGTCTTCTATCTCTTTCTCTTCTTCAAAGTAATCATCAAGTTCCTTGGGGTTAAAAACAAGAGGGATTAGATGATAGTAAGGGGTCATAAATGCTGAAGAGGACATGTCACAATACATCCTTACGATGGGATTGCCTTCTGTGGCAGACACGGTATTTTCAGAGTCAATTGGAGTAGGTTTTTTCTTCCTCAACCTCTTCTTGGTTGGAGCAGAATCGGCTTGCCCTTCCTTGATCTTGGAGGTGGCCTATCAAGAGGAATGGGATTTAGCAAAAGGTTTCAATGAGGCCAAGGGCAGGGCCAAGAAGAGTACAAACCTTCTCCAAAGGGTCAGACTCAGGAGAACTGTTTTTGGCACTACTCTTTGTTCTGCCAGCCACAGTGGTCTGAGAGGCCTGTGAGGAGATTTAAGGCATAAGTAATGTACGGAAGGAATAGAGAGATGCTAAAGGAGTTTTACCTCTGGCGCCTGCTTGCGTGCGAGCATTTTAGTCCTTTTGGGTTTCTGTGGGGTAGTATCAGCAAGGGCCTCATCGGGGATACTCTCTGGGCCTGGAGACAAGGAAGAGATTAGCCCAAATATTGATAGAATTCAAGAAATTCGCAACAGCAAAGGTGTGGGTCTTACCTTTTCTTTTCATGTTCAAGGATGGAAAAGGACTGATCTGTTGCAAGGGCATGGTAATGCCAGGTTCAGGACTCCAGTAGATTGCGGCAGAAGTGTGGTTAAGACCTCCAGGTAGGGTTTGACGAAATGTATTCTTGTGTAACTGATAAGCACCCGTTAATGCAATGCAGGGTGCGCTAGTATCTAGTTTTAGTTAATTTCATCGCTTAATTAGTTGCTTCTTAATTGCGTTTACTCGTAAGGTTTGTTTTTAGTGCTTTCAGGTAAATCGTGTGAATAAGGCATATTTTGACATCATCCATGGCCCGAGTGCGTCCAAGTACCCGAGGAACCAATGAAGACCCTGTCGGCCCCTGAAAATCTGTCTAAGTATGGAAAAATCACTTTTCGAAAAAATATCGATTTTTGAGATAAAAAATGGCGGTAATTGATCCTTGAATTTTTCTAAGAGCAACTTCAAAATTGCAAGGTTTTATTCAAAGATTAAGGTCATGTTTTGAGCCATTTATTCGAAAGAAAAGTGTGCTGTTTTCTGTTTTACACTAAAAGCTGAGGGTCAACATTTTGATTGGATTGAAATCTCAAAATTCTGGTAATGTCATTGTTTCCAAATGGGGGGTACTTCCTTATTTTCATTAAATAAATTAAAATAAAGAAAAGGTAAAAGAAAGGTTTAAAATGCAATCTTTACTTAAGTTTAGAGAATGAAAATAAGATGCTGTGGAGATTTGCCCGAGCAGAACCTGTCATTGCCCGAGCAGAAACTGGATGGCCAAGGCAGAAGATGATTTGCCCGAGCAGAACATGTCATTGCCCGAGCAAGAGGAAGGCAGCCAAGGCAAAATTTTGAGCTATTGAGCTCGGCATCGATGGGATGCCATTTGTTACATCGATGCCGAGCCCCTTAGTGGTCCAGTCTCTTATCCATCTCGGCATCAATGGAAGGAAATGCTTTACATCGATGCCGAACCCCTTAGCAGAGCACTCTAAGGCCATTGCCATCGATGCCGAGGGGCTTAGAGGTGGATTTTCGAAGCATCTAGGGAATATTCCAGGCGCGGAGCTTAGAAGTATAAAAGCTTATTTCATTGTTTTGTACAAAGAAGAAAGTGGATAGATTAGTGTAGACTTAGATTTGCTTACCTAATTTTAGATCTAGATCTAGATTCAAATTGTTCTTGAGTGTTCTTGTTGTTCTTCATTTTTTTCAGCACTTAGCTTTTAATTTTCTGCCCTTAGTTGTTACTTTTTGATATTGTCGCCTTAATTAAAGTTGTTTATCTTCTCCCAATCTATCTTAATCTCTAATTTTCTTCTAGTCTTGTTATTTCAATTATGTTGAGTAGATTTTTGCTTGCTTTTATCTCTCTAGATATGAGTGAGTAGTTTCAAAGGTTAGGTCATGGGGTGATTAGCACCTCATGGCTCGGGCAAAAAATTACATTTTGCACCCAATAAAACTTTAAACTTTGATTTGAAAATTGATGTGGGGTTCGGGTTTGTTTGTCAAATCACCGAGGTGTTAACCTCTTTGATCATGTGTAGGTGGGAGCTTCGTCTACCCACCACACATGATGCTTAGAGCTCTTTCGCACGAGGTATTTGCCAAATGAATTCTAGAGCTAGCTTGATTCCCAAATCATTTTATTTTCCAATTTGAGAACTTTGACCAAGTATCTTAAATTGTGTAGTTGGGTGAAAAGTGTGATTTAGCTCGGGTCTTGGGTGTTAATAATTCCTAGACCTAGCCTATCTTTTCCTTAGTTAATTCGCTTTAATTTAGCCCTTTTATTTCCACCTTTTAAAGTAAAACAAAGTTGGCTATCTAAAAGCCGAAAGCCCGTACTTCCATCTACAAATCCGAGCAAGCCATATAATTATTCCCTTGGGTACGATCCCGGATTTCCGGTTTATTATGCTTCAAACGACGTGTTAAACCCTACGCTTGGGGTATTATTCCATTACATCGGAGCAAACGAAGCAGTAACCTCCCCACCAGCTATCAAATTTGGCTCCTTTGTCAGTACGTTCAGTATAGGTATGAAGGGTAAAGGCCTTCCTAAGCTCAGGGAGAGTGTTCCTGACCCTTTCTAAGTCCTTTGGTTGAACCACTGGCCTGTCAGTGAAGTCCTCATTCAAGGACTGGTATGGAGGTAATGGAGTGAGTTGACAAAGGCCGAATTGCCTGGCAAATTGGGCTGCATTATAGTACTCAACTCCACACTTGTAATTGGTAGGAGTATAGGCCATGCCATACATGAGGTCCTTGGAAATCAGAAAGCTGCTCCAGATCTCGAAATGGTCATCAAAGTCATCACCTGAATCTGAGGCTTCTTGTTTCAACCACCAGGGCACCGTGTCCTTAACAAAGGGCAGCCAGTTCTTTCCCATCCCAGTGAGTTCATGGTAGAAGAATTTGAAGTAGGTCCCGAAGGTGTATCTAGGGCCACGAGCATCAGTGTAATGAAGGCCGTAGCAGGTGTGTTTTGACTTTTTGTTCATGGGTGGGGCAAGTTTAGGAAAATAAGACCATAACCATAGGATCACGACCCACAGGGGTCCAGGGGCAAAGATAAATTTGTTGCTTATCAGTTCCTTCATACCACGGTAAAGATGGGCTAAGAACAAAGGGTCTAGTGCCAACTTCTGCCCAGAAGCTAGGGCACAGGCCAAGTCTATAAAATCCTTGGTGACTCTATTCGCAGAAACACAGAAGACAAACTTGTTTAACCAATACAGGAGGAAGGCCACGTGTTCGCTATCCTCAACAAGTCCCTTTTTGGCATAATGGTTAATGAAAGGGGCAAAAGACAAGGGTTCTTTATATTCGAAGTAAGGAGTTTTTTTGTGACAGAAAGTAATTGGCCTCTGTTCCATGGGGACGGAGGCCTGTCAAGAAAGCCAGGTCCTGAAGGGTCGGGCTCATGAGGCCTACCCTAAAATGGAATGAGTTCGTGGTAACTGACCAGAATTGAGAAGCAGCCAGGAAGAGATTCTTGTCCATGTCGATAAGTGATCGACTGAGTAAAATGGCATCTCGGATCCCTATTTGCTTCCACAGATCACCCTTGGCTTCAAGCATTCGATCAAGCCACTCTATGTACTTGGCGTCAGGTCTGTGCCAAAGGCGATTGGGAATATCAGAGTTGAAACGATTCCAGTCAAGGGACGGAGATTCAAAGGGAAGGACTTTCTTAGCCAATGGGTACATCGGTGTGAGTTGGGAAGGAAACCCTAATTGAAACGCAGGCCCCAACTCAACTCGATCAGCGTTTGCAATGACCAGGACATCATTGGTAATCGCTATGTGCTCTTCGTCAATAATCTTGCGGATTTGGATGGCAAGGCTGTTGGGATTTGGAGGAGGAGCATTAGCTTTGTGGGTCGCCATCTTTGGTGCGGATCAGAAGATTTGAGTGAAAGAATGGCGGTTTAGGGCTTTTTCTGGACTTCGTTCGTGCAAGAGAAGGTGTAAAAAGAGAATGAAAAGCAAGAATGGGGCTTTGTGGGTGGCGGCACAATTGATGCCGTTGTTTTTTCCCTCTCTCTCTCTCTCTATCTCTTTGATCAAAATTGAAGAGGCAACTCAAGGGTTGGACTCTTGATTGACGCAAAGAGTCCTGATGGCTTGGAAAGCTGCATGGCAGCCAATGCAAGGCCTGGGGTGATGACATGTGTCCCTTAGGCCTAAAATGGTGATAGTTGTTGCTGCCAGCAGGACTCCCTAAGGGGTTATTTATCTCGAAAATTGTTGAGATTCAAAATGGAGGGATCCAAACTCAATTAAGGAGATATACTTTGGAACTCGAAAAGTTGTTAGGCTTATTATGGCCTGATTATCTTTTTAAGTGTAAATATTTGAACTTTTGAAAAATTCTGAGGCTAAATAAAGCCTGATTATTTTTTCAAATCTAGCGATAAGGACTCGTTTGGTTATGCCAAAAACTGTACTATGTCCTAATTTACAAGCCTAGATCTTGAACAAGATCAAGGCATGGGGGGCATTGTGTACACCCGTTTTTGGCACTCAGTCCTGGGCAAGCGTTGGAAGGCTATTTAATTATCTTTTAATTAAATTGGGCCAAAGAATAGAGATGAATTGGTTTAAATTTAATGGGCCAAACCCATGTTGATTGGGCCCAATTAATTTTTAGTTTGGTTCGGGCTCGAGTTTGGAGGTTTTGGGCCAATTTGTAAAAGAATTCGGCTGGCCCAAATGTTGATATGGGCTAAATATGTTAGTAGGCTATTTAATTTAATTAAATGGCCCATTACCCAAGTGACCCATGAAAAATGGAAGGAAAGAAAGAAGTTGTTGCCTGGTGAAAGCCATTTGACTGAGTCAAATGGCTGGGAGTTTTGTTACCCACGAAAAAAGGGATGACATGGCCCATTATTTATTAATTGCCAATGGAAATAGGAAGTGGAGGAGAAAGACATGGCCCATTATACTCTTAACCGCCCATGATCAAGAATTTACACATGGGCAAATTGATATTCACTCCTCTCAACCGCCCATGATTCCATGATGAGAAGATACATGGGACACTTGTCATTACGAGAAGAAATGGCGGGAAATCCATTTCCATGCAAACTCACAAGAAGCCGTGGCCTATAAATACTAGAAGTCAAGAAAAAAAAAGGATTCACATACCAATCAAGCTCAACGCTTAAAACCAAAGCCTTCCCAGCGAAGCAACTATCTCTATTTTCTCACACTCACTCAATTACTTCACCAAGTAATTCGGGTTTTTATCTCTCTTGTACCCCAACTTTATTATTACGAAACATAATAAAGTTATTCATATCTCTCTTCATCCCTTACTTTATTATTACGATATAGTAAAGTAATTCTACGTTGTTACTTTCTTTCCTACACGGTTAGAAAATTATTAAGTTCTCGCACGAAGAGGCAAAACCACGGACCTTCACTGCAATCCAGCCCTTAGGTTGCAGCACTATCGCCCTCTCAGATCTAGAAGTCAGAAAAGGGACGCTCAGCCCTTTACGTTAGACGGGACAAGTCTTGGCACGCCCGCTCAGTCCTTGAGCCATTTCGGAGCCGAACAATTTTTCATGATTTTGATAACTTTGTATTATAGAAGAAATTGAAATCTATCAAATAAGATCCATATTGTATATTTTTTGAGATTCACATTGAAAGCTATAAACGATTAAAAACTGACACGAATATCAAAAAAGAACCAATATGGGACGGAGGGAGTAATATAAATTGCAACAAATATTCATGTATCAATGAAAAGTTTGAGCAAGGAATATGATGAGTCTACCATGAAGACATCAACTTAAACTTTCTCAAGAAAGGATTAGCATTTATTTGTTGGGAAAATTAGCCATAAGGAATTTTCATTTAAAGGGAGGACACCTCCTTCAACTTTTTGAATTTTTTACCTATAAGGCCAAAATATTTTTAGGCACTTTCATAGAATTTAGGGTGCACTTTTCTATTATAGGATTTTAGTAATTTAGGCACTTTCATAGAGTACCCTAAGATTTTAGGCACTCTTATAAATAAGGTACTCCAGGATTTTAGATATTTTCATAAGGTACCCTAAGATTTTAGGCACTTTCATAGAGCACATTTGTCCTTATGTTTGATTGCAAAATGTGTTTGTCATTGAGCTCAAAAAATTTCAATATAAGGAATTTTTTGCTAAGTCTCCCTTATTTGTTTGTAATTGTATCAACGATGAGAATAATCTCAAAAAAAATTAAAAATGGCATCTCCCTTTGCTCCGATGTCGGCAACCATGTGAATTCTGTTTTTTATTTATTAAATAAAGTACTCTTGATGTTGTGTTCCAATAATTTTATTAATTGGGATGATATTCAAATAAATTGCTGCCGTGCACTTGTCAAATTAACAAGTCATTAAGGGACCAACCACGCACTACATGAAATACATTATTATCACCAAATGCATCAAAGAAATGAATTATTTTACCAATTTGTTCTAGAAGTACTGTAATATGTTTATCGGAGTGGGACCATATGGTGTGAAATCATGCGGAATGAATACAGTTACATGCATCATTTGTCAGGCCCTGAATCCAAGGTTGGTCAAGGTCGTTACAAATATCTCCTCTCAATTAGCTCTTAACTTTCTTTTATTTATTTATTATAATAGTAATAATTAACGTTTGAGGCACAAGATGATGCGCGTACAATTGATGATGAGGAAGAAGCCAAGCCAAGCCATACCATGAAGACACTGAATCATCATTGTGGGTAGGTAAGCGGACCGAATTACAAGAAATGGACAATGGACAGAAAAAGTTTAAACAGAGCATTTAATTACATTTTCTTTCAGAACCGGCTTTGTTGCAACTTGTGAGTTTTGAATGCATGAACTATGAAAGGGTCTGGCAGCAATGGAGTTTTCGAATTGTTGTATGGAACGGAAGAGTACAGCTAACTCTTACTGAGAGTTTTGAGAACAGCTTTTACCTAGCTTGTATGTTGGTGTATTAGAGCATCTACAGTGGTATAATCAAAACTAAAATATTGTTAAAGTTAGCAACATTTGCTTAAAAAAAAAAATTTACATTAAAATAACAAAACTTATCACTCATCAAATTTTGGCCATTGGTTAATCAAAACTAGTAATTTTTTGCCAATAACCAAACATTCTCTCTCTTCCATTTTCAACATGTTTATAATAAAAATACTTTTAAATACAGTTTTTATTTTTTTGCAAAAACTTTTTATTTTTTTATTTTTGCGAAAACTGTATTTTTTTATTTATTAAAACTGTTTATTTCAAAACAGTTTTTATTAAAACTTTTTTTTCAAAAACTGTTCTTTTTAAAAAAAAAATTCAAAAACTATTTTTTTAAAATTTTTTCCCGAAAACTATTTTTTTTAAAAAGTATTTTCTCTTTTTCTAACAGCCTGTTTTTATTAGTTTGAAAACCATTTTAAAAAAAATATTTTATGTGTCACAATTTTAAGATTTTTATAAGTCGAAAAGATGATGTTGCAAGTTTTGGTTATTTAATTTTGATTGTACCATTGTAGACCTCTACATTGCTAAACTTAGCAACCCCTTAAATGGATAACTAAAAGATGATGTGGCAACTTTTGTTTATTTCACTGCGGATGATCTTAGTGGCCACGGTATACTACTTACTTGCCCCCATAGTTATTAAGTTATTGAGTGCATAGATTATGTAAAACGTAAATTTTTCTCGTTATGAGTGGCATTTTCGGAAGAGCAATAATGTGAGCTAGCCCCAAAGGAGAGTCACACCAAACGATGCTCTCCCTTCATAGATAACAATCGTCGGAGGTGTAGGACAAGATGCGCAGTGCAAGTTGAGTGAGTTAGAGCATCGTTCATAGGGTGAGCAGGCGAGGCGAGTTTTGACCCATATATGTCTAGCCGAGTGTCTGAATGTTATATACAAATGGTATGGACTAGTAGTAGATGAGGGGACTAGCTAGTCGAGTATGCGAGCGTAGTTTTTTATGCAATCAAGATTTTCCTGAAATTTGTCTATTGCGAGAACAAGAAGAACAGAGTACTATTGGTATGCAGGGTCAAGTTGGATTTGGTCCATGCCCAGCAGGCGCAGGCTATATACTCCCTCCGTCCCAAAATATTTGGTATTTTTCGATATTCGCGCCGTTCTTTAAACTCTTATATCTCTCAATTTATGATATTTTTTATAATTTTGAAAACTTTGTATTATAGATCTAATCGAGAACTATCAAACAAGATCCATATTGTATATTGTTAGAGATTCATATTGGAAGATACAAACGATTGAAAACTGACACAAATATCGAAAAAGTCCAAATAATATGAGACGGAGGGAGTATTGCGCAATGCCAATTTTGAGCTCGGGACGGCATAATGCTTTTA
Organism: Rhododendron vialii; assembly: GCF_030253575.1. NCBI lineage: Eukaryota > Viridiplantae > Streptophyta > Magnoliopsida > Ericales > Ericaceae > Rhododendron > Rhododendron vialii. The sequence continues at coordinate 28,758,516 of NC_080560.1, forward strand.
AGAGCCCAAATCCAGCGTAAGGGCATGCATGTTCAACCCAAATTTGATTGGACTCTGAGTAACGGTTCTGGGCCTGTTTTACGAAACAAATTAGCTAGTCTTGTACCTTTCTCGGGAGATGAGTTCAGGCTTCGGGCCGGGCATGCCGGGCTCCACATCAGGGGGTGTTTGGTTATTTAATTTAATTTTGCATTTTCATTAGGACCCGGCAAAATACAACTGCGAATTTAATATATGTAGTCAATTCATAAAAGGGAATTCCAAAATTTCCTTTTATAAATTGGCTACATGTAGTAAATTCGCAATTGTATTTAGCAGCACCCTTTCATTATCCTCTTTGTGTTTTTTAAGTGTTTGGGTACCCCAAACAAGAACTCATTCTAGGAGAATGAGTTCTTCATTTTGATGTTAGAGAAGAGAAGTGAGAAGTAGGGAGAAATGAGATTTCTGATTTCTGATTTCTGATTTTTCACTTTCCCTATTTTCGTTAACAAAAAGACCTACAGATTATATTCTGCACATATCTCTTAAATACTAATCATGTTATACTAAAATGTACATTTTGCTCATATCTCTCAGACACTGCCAGATTCATAACACAACCATAATCTAAACAGTCAATACGACAATAAGTAAAATGCAAAAAGTAAAAAACTGAGGCTCCCAAACACCCCCAGTCTCTTTGAAAACCTATTCTCCGGACCTAACTTCATGGATTGGGTGATCGTATCTTAATGTCTGAACTATTTTTGATTGTTTTGATTTTGTCAAATGATCAAGCAGTTTCACTATTATTGGAATTACAGAACGAACAAAATGTTTTCGCGAAATGAATATTACTTTTAATCACACTACCACCTCCAAAATGAGCTAATAAACTGATATAGGTTATACTCTCTCCATTCCTAAATGATAGTTCACTATAAAAATATTTACAAATTTTGGAATGAAATATAAAATACGTACGTTCGTGCATAATTTTTTAAATTTCTTAAAATAAAATTAAACATCTTAACAATTTCTTTAATTTGGAGTCAAGAAATTAAAAAATTATGTATGAAAGTAGTCTATATTTTTATCCGTAAATTGCATGCCTTTTTATAGTGAACTATTATTTAGGAATGGAGGGAGTATTATAAGAACGGGGGAGATGGTGGATAGAGTTTAAAATTGGAGGGCGTGGCCTGGTAATGAGACAAAATAGGATGGCCAGTTTGGGAATTTTTGAAAACATAATAATAATAATAATAATAATAATAATAATAATAATAATAATAATAATAATATTTAGTATGGTGTGGGTAGTGAAAGAGGGTAGGATTAGGAAAGGATTATCTTGAACCAGTGTTTGTTTTCTGGGCCAAAATAGGAGTATAAAATTAGCGAAAACAGAATAAACAGATTAGAATCTATATGAGGTCATTGAAATTAATTAAAACCATTGACTGGGGGCCGGCCGGGTGGGTACTTTGTTTTTCATTTTCTTTTCATTTCTTGATTGGTGGTGGTTGGTTGATTATAAATAAATACTTTCGATAATTTCGCAAGAAGAGGAGGTTGGATGACCCTCCGCCATAAACCAATTTCTTAAGTTCCTCAACTTCCATTCACACGTCTCACTCTCTTTCTTTCTCCCTTCCCGGCAATTTCCTTTTCTCTCTGTACATGCATGTTTCTTCCTTGAAAATGCTAATAATCCTTTCCCTCTCTTTTCTCCATTCTTTTGGTATTCCCTTACCCTCCTTGCACGCAAAACATGTTCCTTTTTGTTGTTTTTAGAGAGAGAGAGAGAGAGAGAGAGAGAGAGATTGATCAGAAAGTGACCAGATCAGTTAGAGAGGGAGGGATAATTAATTAAGATGGATAATTGTTCAATAGGGGCTGGGTTCATGGCAGTTTTTGCAGTGTCAGGAAGTGTGGTGCTTCTTGCCCATCAACTTCATAAGCGCCTTCTCTCTGATTTCATGAAGAAAATGGAATTTGAACTGGGTATGAAGTGATTTCCCTTTTTCCTTTTTATGTAATTTTGTTTGATGATTCAATTTATTTATTTTCCTATCTTCTTTTTTTTTTTTCCATTATGCACTTACTAGCGAATTTCTGTACTTGAATGAATTTCTAAATTACCAATTTTTTTTGATGATTGAATTTATATATTTCTTTTTTTTTTTTTTTCATTATGCACTTACTAGCGAATTTTCGTGTCTGGACGAGTTTCTAAATTACACCAACACTGTATTGCCCCCAATTAATCTTATCCAACTTGATTTTTTTTTCCAACATTAAGTTTAATGATAAGATTCATATGTTATCCAATTTAAATTAGGCTTATCTATACTATTTTAGTCCCAATAGTTATAGGGTAGGTTTCAATTTAATCCTCAAAGTTTTAATTAGTCGATTTATTCATCAAAGAATTCTCATGTTTCAATTTAGTCCTCAAACATTTTATTTGAGTCAATTTAGTCATTGAAGTATTTAACATGTGTCAATTAAGTCTTCTGCAAAAATATGTACCATCATTAAGATGAGAAGTAGAGTTAGAAGATCGGAGAGAAAAATTAAGAAAAAAAAAGCACCTTGCGTAGATTGAGGCTAAGTTTGATAAATTGATCCATAGAAACAAGAAGGCTCCTTATTCCGCAATGTTCTTTAAGGAAGCTTGTAAGATGTTGGATTTAGGCCATATTTTGGGTATTGAAATTAAAGGAGGGAGGAATTATAATTTGAAGAAATTTGTTGAAATGCAAGAGGAAGAATTGAAAGAAAGGATACATGCTCTAGATGATTTTGAGGAAGAGGATATCTTGGAGGACGATGTTTATTTTGAGGAGGGTGCTTCTCTCTCTCTAGCTTTTTTATCTCGAGATTGGGCAGGTATGGGGTGTTTGATTATTCTCCTTTTTTCTCGGTGGCCTTTTTGATTTCGGTTTTGGATGGTTTGTTTGGGCGAGAAAATCGATGAAAGGAAGAAATAGAGGTGTAATTTTTTGCGGTGGTTTTAGTGGCTTGGTTTTTTTTGTTTAGATGGGTATGAGGCTCGTTTGGGTTTTTTGGCTAGTTTATGTTGAGTCTATTTGGATTTTTTGGTGTTTCAGTTGGCGTCTTGCCTTCTTCTAGGTCTTGGGTGGCTTTTTTCGGGTGTGCCCTTGATCCTTTTAAACTTTGTAATTCTTTTATAAAGATTAAAAAATTCTTTTTGCTTAGAAAAAAAATGTGCCGAATTATAAAATACAACCACAAGGACAAAAGTTTTATAATAGTATAAACACATACTATAATTAGGGGTGAAATATAAACCGACAAAACCATGCCAATTGAAAAACACAGGTCAAAAAAATTGATTTGGTTTGGTTTTTCCAAGCTATTGCTTCGGTTTGATTTCTGATTTTGAAAAGAAATTGAAACCGGTTTGGATTCGGTTTTGGTCAAATAAATCCAACAGAAACCGAAGCGAACCGAAAGGACATAATAGTTATCCATGACCCCAATAATCCAATTAACTCATTACAATGTACCCTATTAACACTAGTTACCCATGACATTAATTTTGTCTTTTTCAAATGAGATTTGGAACATTTTAAATATAAAAAAAAAAATCATTTTCTCGGTATCAATTTAGAGGTTTTCCACCAATTCCACCCTAACTACAATTCTTAAGAATTTCATATTAGATATCCTTTTGGTACGAAAGTTTGTTTCCAGCTTGACCGCCATAATGAATAAGGTTTATGAGTGTAAATATGTTGAAGTATCACAATCAAACAATAGAAATAATAGTTACAAATCATAGTTGACCGAAAAGATAAAGAAAATACTCTATTAGAAATAATAAGCAAAATGAGGTATATACTGTAATTATTTAGTAAAGAAAAATGAATAACTAAAGTAGAAATCAAGAATTTAAAGTGTTAAAATAAATCTATCAAGATCAGTTATAAAAAATCACATTAAACCAATTAGAAATCTTAAGGACAAAATTGAAACATTTTAAAATATAAGAATCAACATGAATCCTACATATAACTATAAGGACGAAAATATAAAAATAAAAGGACTAAATTGAAACCTAACTATAATTATAGGGACTAAAGAAGTAGATAAACTAAGAGAAATTGTTGTAATTTTAAAAACTTGAAGTGAGGTTTATACATTTGTCAGAAACATTAGGAGTCAGCTGTTAATAAGTTAAGAAAAAAAACACAAATTTCAATGCACTTTTTACACTTTTTTTAAGGGCGCTGCTATTCGCAGCCCTCTATTTACTCCCATAGCCCGTTAAAAATTTCCAATTATACTCGACAGTTAGTTACCAAAATTGAGATATATTTTCAGCGTCCAATTACCGAAATATAATATTTTTTTCAACAGATGTTTACCGAAAATGCATGTTCGGCAGTTGTTTACCGAAAGTTGAACATATTTTCGACATGTAATTACCGAAATATAATCTTGTTTTCAACAGCAATTTACCGAAATGTTATTTATGATTTTCAACAATCATTTACCGAAATTTAGTGGGCTACGGGAGTAAATAGAGGGCTGCGAATAGCGGCGCCCTTTTTTTTGAAGATCAAAAAAGAATTTATTAATTTTTGAAAGTAAATTACAAAGATTTTCAAAGACTAAAATGACCCTAAGTACAAAGAATCATAACAAAGCAAGAGCATCCACCCTCCAACAATCATGTGCTGCTAGTAACCAAAAGGAAAAAAAGAAAATAACAACTTGAGGTTGGCAAATGCCAATTATCGAAGACCATCTAACCATCAAAGGCTGCTCGGTCTATTGAAAAAATCTTGAACGAAGATTATTTGGATGATGATGAGGAAGTCTTAAGTAATCTTATGATTAATCATTAGTCATCTCAGGGGCAGGTGGTTGGGACTTGGGTGTGTTTGTCTCTTTTTTGGTTTTTTGGGCCGGGTTGACTTCTTGCTATCCATGGGTGGTTATTTTCCCTTCTAGTTCTTAGCGGCATGACATATGATTGTCGGAGTTCTTTTTGCTCTGTTTTGATGCCTCGTGTTATGGATCCTTTTAATCTTTATAATCTGTTTTCAAAGATTAATAAATTTTCTTTGCTATTCAAAAAGAAGAAGAAGACCATCTAACCATAATTCTTGTTGTCTTTAATTAGCTACATCTTTCTATATGATTTTTCTCATGGTTAATTTTTTTACTTGTATCGGTCAGTATATATATATAATCCTCATACTCATTCATGATAACTTGCCGCAGGCCATCTAACCATAATTCTTTCTTGTTGTCTTTAATTATATATGATCATTTTGTACGTGATGATGCATGCGTTGCATAGTAGCATCACACAAATGCCATTCAAAGAAGGTAAGGTTCTCCGAAGAAATTGTAGTACTGGAGCTGTCGTCAAAGAACAAATGGTATCTGGAGAAGCATCCATCAAAGCTTGCGGACCAGAATTCCATCACAAGCTTGACTGCTGAGAAAGAATTGGGATCCATGCCCCTCAATCGACAAGTTTTGTATAAAGGGATACTAAAATATAGGACCAATAAAGGGATCCGGAAGAACATGATCTCAAACTGAAGATTTCGCAAGAGTACTACTGACAGTTTCTCAATTGTCACATTTTGTTGCAGCTTGTAGCTATTTTTTTTTTTTGGCAAAAACTTTGATTTTCTTTGGTGCTTCCTATTGGATGTTTAATTATGTTTTATGTCAGGAGTCATGACACAGTTGATAGCAGTTTGGAATGTGCACATAGGCATAAGCCTTTCCACGGCCGCAGTGTATATTTTAGTTCAATAGTGACAAAAATATGTTCTTCCTTCGTCCCAAGATGGAGTATATAAATTTTGTACATAGAACCCTGTATAAAGTAAAGATATTTATTTTAATTGAGGGCTTATCTTGTCTAGTTTATACTGTTTTGTTGAGGTATATGATCTAGTTACATGCAAATTTAATTAATTATTCCGACTTTGTATGAATGATCCAATGTAGATAATATTAAAAAGAAGTTAAGTCAAAACATATATTCCCTCCGTTACAAAATGAATGCCAATTTTCAGGATTCTAAAATATTAAGAGACACAATAATTATCATTTTCAAATTATAGCTTTCCAACAATGCCCTTCAATCATTACTTCTTTTGCCCCTTTTTTGACATCTTTAATTAGTTAGAAAAGGGCCAAAAAATTTACCAGTATTTGATCTCTCAAGGTAATATTCATAAGTATACCTATCCATACACTCCACCACAAAATGGTGTTGCTGAAAGAAAATACACGCACATCACTAAAACAACCATAACTTTACTGCATCACTAAGTGTTTCCCATAAATACTGGTTCGAAGCTATTGCCACATCTTCTTTTCTTGTCAATCGCATGTCCAGTCTTACCCCTAGTAATCTTAGCCCTTTTGAAATCCTGTTTCATTATTCTCCTGATTAATCTCTTCTTTTAAAGTTTGGCTATCGGTGTTGTCCATGGCTTAAACCCTATGTTTCTCACAAGCTTCAACCTAAATCTTTGCCTCGTGTTTTCTTGGGATATCATCCCACTGTTAAGGGTTACAGGTGCTTAATTAGACCCTTCTACAAGTAAAATTCTATTTGTCTAGACATGTTTTGTTTCATGAACAAGTTTTCCCTTTTGCAATTTTCCTCTGTTTCTCCTTCTCCTCCTCCTTCTCCTTCTCCACAATTACAGAAGGAGGGACAACAAAAAAAAACGTGAAAATTATTATCCAATTTGGAACGGAGGGATTACAAATCTTAGTGCATTTTTTGAAGCCAGTGAATCACCTCAAACACCAATAGAGCCGCCCCTGATCCTTTCCCCACCACCTTATTATTGTTAACTACAATTCTACGAAAACGATGACATTACCTGTAAATGAAACATGCACGAACACAATATATGTGGTTTTAATGTTTTTCAGATTCCCTTGCTTCCCCAAAGCACCCCCACCCTCCAAGCTACAACCGAAACTAAATTGCTGCGAAATTAGATCCAAAAATTATCCCTTTATCAGGCTCCTTAAAGTACTTCAAAAATTTACCTTTTGCTACAGTACCCACTTGGAAAAAAAAGGAGGCATAGTTCACTACCTCTTCTTTTTTCTATATATATATATATATATATATATATATTTTTAAACATTCTCTCTTCCTCAACTCCCTCAACCACTGCTTAAGAAATAAAACAAAAGGTATGTAAAACGAATATTAAAGAAGAAAGAAATTATTATAGAAGAGAGAGATAGATTAGAGAGTCTGAAACATGAACATTTCAACTAGAATAAGTGATTACCTGAAATAGGAAAATGACTTTTAAAGATATAGGTATAATTTGGTTCGAAATCAGAGAGGCTGGTGTGGATGCATGCTTTTTCCCAAATAGATTAATTGTACAATAGAGCTAGAGCTAGCTTTTGCTCCGAGGCTGCAACAAGAAAGTTGCGTCAGCGTTCTCATCATTGCAATAGAGGCAAGGGTGTTGCTGAAACCGGTGCGCCTGCAAAAACTTCCTGGCCAACAGCACAATTTCTCTGTTACTCAGAGGACTAGGATTTTCACGCAACACCATTTGAACCGCATTACTAAATGCTCCATAAGCCTTCCCTCCGCCCTGTGCAGGGTCCATGTCTGCAGACGTCTCGTTCGCTTGGCAACCGCTAAGCAGGATTCCCTCGTCGGCCTTCAACCGTCGAAACAAGTTGAGCTCGTGCAGAGGCAGGCGAAACCGAAGGCTGGCATTGTCTCCGAAAGAGTGTACCAAGTGGGTCCCAACATCCAGTGTGTCAATTCTTGTTGAAGCAGCAAGGTGTTGCAGTATGGTTTCGAAGGGAATGGTCTTGGGCTTGCCCGAAAGCGTTGTTGTTCCGGTAGTAGTAGTAGTGGTGGATGAAGGTCCGATTTGCTCTTTCTCTTTGTCGATGAGGCCACCACTGTGGCAGGAATCTGAGAAGATAGTGAAGATTGCTCCCCGTGGAATGCGGTTTACCAGTTGCCTGAAGTCCACATCTACGCAAGACACAGTTCATAATTACTCCATAGGAATACTTGTATATATAGTACAACTGATCAACAGTTAACATATCATATGAATCTTAAGTGAGCCAAGATATATATATATACACACACACACACAGTCCCAATCAAGTCCACACCTCTTACGGTCCGCACCTCCCCTTTCTCTATCGAATTTCGATGATTCTCGAAATTCGATCGAAAAAGGGGAGTTGCAGACCGGAATCAGGTCAGGGATCCCTAACCTTATATATATATATATATGATGAGAGAAGGCCCGCCCGCCGGCCTTTAGCTAACCTGTTAGATATATATATGCTCCTATGGGATACTCTACTTTATTTGTCGAGACTAGCTGCTAATTTGTGTTTGTGAAGAAATACGTATATAGTGGGAGTAAAACTGGAATTAATGGATATACATTCTCACCAGATTAAACCGCAATCGAATGTCTTTTTGGCTAAACAAGTCAATTGGATAAAGGATACATTTTCTAATAAGAGGCAAATGCGGATGTGGGAGGATGCATTGACTTATTTGTTTATTTTTATAGTACCTAAAATAGGAAAAATGATTTGTATTCTTCTTTTTGTAGTACTTACTTAATTAGCATGGCTATCATAGTATCATGTTGCGAGAGCTAGCTTTAGGCTTCACTCGGAGACGGTACAAATCATTTACCTAACACAATTAAGCACTTTTACTTTGAAAACATATATTCGTAAATCTATAAAAATAAACTTATATATAAACCAATTCCTACTACTTTTTGTGTTCATGTTAGGCTAGCTATTTAATTTTTTGATCGGCAAAGAAAAAATTTATTAATCAAAGAACCAAAGTTACAAAGATTAAAAAAAAATAGGAAAAACGGCATCACAACCCATGACTTACATCCTAACTATGTTGTCACATAGATCAAGGGCAATGACATAAGCTATTACAGTTACTACCCTCGCCTATCTCTCTCTATTAAGCTAGGGTTTTATTACTCATCGGTTCAATTTAATTAGATTCTATCTATCGTGTTGACGAACTTTAGCTTTTATAATTACTTTAGTTCGGTGTCTAGTACTAAAACCAAAAAAAAAATAGAGCAATTTAGACACACACAAAAAAAAGGGGGGGGGGGGGGGGGGGGGGATACAAAATGACCTAAAGAAAGATCCACTTTACGTAAAACTATTTTTGATTTACATGAAAAATTCATCTAAATTAGTCAACACAAATGTGCAGCGTCTAAGTTGATATATCTAGAAATAGTATTCTTTAATGTACTTTTAAACTTCACAACAATTAATATTATCAGATATGTTCATGAAACCCTTAGATTAACATTAGCAGTTCATAAAATTAGCAGTGAAAAAGGAAAAAAGATGAGTTGACGGTAGAATTAATAGGAGTATATTGTTTAATATGAGTTATGGAAGGGTTTTTTTTTTGTATCGGCAAAAAAGAAGATTTTATTAATCATTGAAGCAAGTTACAACGAGTAAACGGAACCAAAGAGTAGTGGCTTCACAACGAGGAAAAACTGGGAACTAACAAAGTTAGAAACCCAGGAGAACCAAAACAACTGTTAACTTGGAAAGTATCTTCAAATTAATTATGAAGCTTTTGATGATAATAGTACTACAGTCTTCAAATTTGTAGATGCCTACTTGGTATATATTTGGAATATATACATTTTGTATCGTAAACCTGATTTAACAACTTGTGTAAATTAGTCTTGTTAACTTACCAGTGATGAGATTGAAATCACAAGGCACAATTGCCTCATCTTTCCCAGAGTGATGATGGTCATGGTTGAGGGATGGAATCCGGGTGCCGTGGCCACTGTAGTGGAAGAAGAGGACATCACCGGGCTCCGCCTTGTCAACCATCTGATGGAGTGCCCGCTTGATGTTGGCACCGGTGGGCATGATCAATGAACCATGTGCATCGGTTAGGAGCTCGATGTGGCTCGGATCAAGCCCGAATCGCGTCACGAGCACATCCCGCATCGCGATTACATCGTTTATGCATCCGTGTAGCTCATTCGGGGTGTTCGGGTAGTTGCAGCCTACAAGGACGGCCAACCTCTTCTTTTCCATCTCCTCAATTTCCAATACTAGCTAACACAAACCAAATGGAGAGTTTTTAGTTGGATCGATTGGGTCGACTCCTTTCGATCGATCAATAATATGTAGGGCAGTATTTTGAGAGCTTGGAAAGTACTTGAACCGAATATATTGCCTTGCACTTTAGTTGTTGGAAAGCGTCTTAGTTTACTTTTGAAGTCGTTGCCCCTACATTTTTATCCATATGATCAAATAAATGTTCCCAAATAATTAAAGATATTCATTAGTTTAATTAGTTGGAGTAGTAATTAACACCCCACACCTAACCTCCCTCATCCTAATCTGTAGAACTGAATATATTCTATGTTTTTCTTTTTTTCTTTTTTTCTATTTCAGCTGACCATTTGTTTCATCTGGTGACTACGTCAAACATTCTTGTTAGCGTAGACATATACCTCGATGTATCCGATTCGAGTTTTTATAATAGTTTCGTTTGCCAAGCAAAAAAAAAAAAAAAAAATTTTAAATAACTATACCCATCAAAACTTCTTAGGGAAAGTCTTCAATACACACCTCTTCAAGGTGTGTACCATATGCACCTATTGTATGGTTCATATTGTGCCACCTCATAAAAAATTACTTGTAGGACCGGTCATTCATAACATTTTATTTCGTATCGTAACTTTTATACTAAAAATTCGTAACTTTTCAACAATATGATTCGTAACTTTTTAACAATAGATTCGTAACTTTTTGGAATTCATAACATTTTAGTGTATTTTAATGAGGGTGCATATGATACACACCCAAATAAGGGGTGTGTATTATAGCACTTCCCTCTTAAGCCACAAGAATAGGACTGTTTAACATAAATGAATATATAGATCAATTACCTGTCTAGTTATAATGTGCTTAGTCGTTAGCTATCAAAAAGATGGAGATAAAACATATTCCTTTAGCATATTCGTTGCGGGTTCTACGAACTATATCTATAACATTATTTCTCTCGACTTATTTTTATTGTTTGTTTGTTTGTTTTTTTTTTCTGGTCAGTTTACGTGTTTCTAGCGTTATTAAGATAGGAAGAGAATCTCTAAGGTATGAATGAGGTTACATGCACTCTTCGGATTTTAAAATTTAAGAGCCATTTTTAAGGTTGTGAGGTAGGAATTAATGTTTAAGAGCCATTTTTTACTCCTCAAACATGACGAGAGAGAGAGACACCATAATGATCCCTTGGAGTGCCCATCGCCTCAAGAATACTTAAAAATTCATGAACTAACCAAAACTCTGATTGGAAGGAAGTTTCTCATTTTTCCTAATTTAGTGAGAGACCGGCGGACTACATTTTTCATTTTTTTTTGGGTTCCATCTACAAGTCTCCAAAAACAAGTTTCATAAACCCCAAGGAGTTGGTCTAGTGGTCAAAGCCTAAGACTTCGGGGTTTACTCGATCCTAAGGTCTTAACTTCGAATCTCTCAAGTGCTATCAACTTCTTGAGGGTTAGCCGTGCAAAATTTTGCTCTGATTTTAATTAGGACTCCTGCATGTGAGCGGAGGAATATTAGTTCCATAGAATTCGTGCAGTTGCACGTAAGTTAGCTCGGATACCTAATTTAATGAAAAAAATTCTAATAAGAGATTCCAATTTCAATACGGAGCCACAAGGCGGACCCGAGATCGCGTACAAGAAAACGTCAACATGGTTCCTGTATTTGCTTTCTGCCACCCTGCATTGCCTTCTAAGATACTCCCCTGGGAATAATCCAATTGCTTTCCAGCAAAGAAATAGACGCAAATTTGGTACTCCGGTATTAATTAATATATTCAAAAAAAATCAACATGTATTATATATATTAGCTAATTGAAATTTAAAATGTGAGTCAACAATTAGTTAATTGAAATTCAAAAAAAATTCCGACAGGTATTAATTGCATATGATCATATACGTTGTTACATATTTTTCTCCAAGTAAACTATTGGGTGTGGAAAGAAAAAATTAACACTTTCGCGCGCGCTTATGATACATCTGTACTATATCACATTGGCAATAGTATTTTTCAGCAGCTGAGCTATAAGTGGGTCAAGTGGCCGGCATTGTTAATGAAACGGAAAAACTTTTTCACGGAGCTTTGCGTGAATAGTTATTTACAAAGGTGAATCTCAAGCGTTCAAAGTGTTTTGGATGGTCCGGATTCTAATGAAACTTTTTCGAACTCTTCCTCAAAAGAATTTCATTTAAATCTGGACCGTCCAAAGCCAAAACGGCCGGCCGAAATTGCGCAGCTCCATGAACAGCCTGTTCAACGCCGCTCCCTGAATAAGTTTATCTCATTAATGAAATTACCTCACGGTATAACTTTCTGATTCTAAAACTTTTTAGTGAAAATCTATGTGTAAGCTACGGGAATTCATTACCTCGATCACCCGTTATACGTTATGTTTCTTTAATAAGTAAGAGAACGCAGAGTTTAAAAAAGAAAAAAGAAAAAAAGAAAGAAGATTTGTAAAAAATAAATGATTTCAAATAAAAATAAGAATATGTAAAACTAAAATCACACTTTAGCAAATTCATAAGTATTTTTTTTTTTTGCTCGGCTAAAAGAAATTTCATAGAACTCGAAAGGTTACATCGAGGGGGGAAGGTTGAGGAGCGAACATGCTCAACTCAACTGGGGAAAGGGAAGACGATAATCATCCAGTTAGAAGTTGAATGATAATCGTCAAAACAAATTACAAATTAAGCGATCGAATGCCATCTAAAAATCTTTTGAAATCCTCCACAGTGTACATCCTAACATTGAATTTGACTTTAATCCACATCGCAACCCTAAACTTAATAATATCCACCACCTCCTCTGAGCTTGCAGTCGCATTCTTAAAAATACAGCCATTCCGCATCATCCAAATGGACCAGATTGTTGCATAGAAGCACACTTTCCAAATGTGTTTTTCCAATTTACGGAAGTTGTTGTCGAACCACCCACACATGAGGTCCGCTATCGAAGACGGACACACCCAATTAGTATGCCACCAATCCAATACTTGAGACCAAACACACCAAGAAAAGTGACAGTGAAGTAGCAAATGGTTAGGTGTTTCCAGAAACAAGGAGCAAAAAGAGCACAGTACATCATTTACCACAATATTTCTGCTCATCAGAACTGACCTTGTGGCCAACCTCTCCTGCAAAGCCTTCCACGCCAGAAGTTCCACCTTAGGTGGGCATAGGTTTTTCCATAAGGAGCCCAAATTCATAAGTATTCAGATTAGGAATTTTGAACTGGAACGTCTCTCATTGATAACTTTTGATATTATTTTTACAATACATTACAGTATAATCTAAAAAGAAAAATAGCTGAATAACATCATTACTTCTATCTTTCGGAAAAAAAACAATTCCTTCGATCTAAAATTTATCCTTTGTGGAGGGAAAATCTGAAAATAAGAAAAATGGAGAGAGAGAGAGAGAGAGAGAGAGAGAGAGAGAGAGAGAGAGAGAGAGGACTGGAGTGAAAGGGAAGGCCCATGTCACGGGTGCGGCGAGCAGAGATCATGGTGGGTGGATTCCAGTGATAAGGCAACACAGTTCACGTAACAGTGGACAACCTGGGGTGAAGGAGATTTTCACCCTGTTTGTTGACAACATTCCTGAGGACAGGGACCAACACTGGCTATCTCGGACTTTCAATAAGTTTGGGGTGGTTAAGGATGTTTTTATTCCGAGGAAGAGAAGTAAATGCAAGGGTGATAAATTTGGTTTTGTTAGAAACAGTTGTCATGTGTCAGCTGGCATGGCAGTCTCTAAACTCAATGGGCATGGCCGCATGGGTGCATGACAAGAGGTTGTTTGTGAAAGAGGCTTGCTTTGATCTGATGAGTGAAAAAAGGAAGCCAACCGTGCCTA